>NC_142046.1:39842919-40142919 GCF_982192425.1 Myodes glareolus | reverse complement strand
GTCTGCCAAATGCAGATTCCTGGGCATCAAGGGCCAGAAATGCTGCTCACTTGGCCTGGGTGGCAGAAAACCTCCTCATTCCCCAAAATAGTTTTTCCAGAAGATTTAAGATGGATGGTCAAGGAACCATATTTTGTGATATACTACTCAAAAAAAATGTCAATTTATGTGCTCTGACATGGATTAAGGGTGAGAGCTATGATTAAGAAAAGAGCAGAAGAAAAATGTCAACAATACTAAACATTCATTTGGATGAATGATCATATTTGCAGACTTCCCATGCAAGTTTTGTTGTTTTCAGCCCCGACATGTAAAACTCCCCAGGTGCCCTAAAGCAGACACCCTTTGAAAGGGGCTCATCCAATACACTTACTTCAGTGATATCTATCTCTCTTCCCTTTGTATTATTCCCAAGAGAAAAGAACTAACTGGAGTGACTGTTTCCCATGATTACATCCTTACCTTTTGTAGTACACCTCTTTTCAAAGAAATCTGACTAGCCATGAGCATATGAAGTCTCTTAGTGACGTTTCCAATTCAGCTTTCCAGTGTCACATAGTTTTTATTGTGGAGACATTTCATATTCTGGCTTACAGGTACTTTTAAAGCTGTTGGTAATAGGGTTGTTCCCGGATTTTTTTCATAATTGTATATGAAAACTATTTGTTTGATATGTTGATTTTGTGTCTGGCTACTAAGTGCTTTCTGGTAAAAAATCTTTAGTCCTTTAAGTACAGGGTTATGACTTCTGCAAATATAGTTTCACTTATACTTCTTTAAAGGCATTTATTTATTTTATGTGTGCAAAAGCATTGTCTGCATGTAAAGATATGCTCCACATGCATGCAGAAGTTTATGAGGCCAAAATGGGGTAGTGGATACTCTAGGAGTTGAATTCCAAAGAGTTTTAGGTAGTGGAAATCAAACCCAGGACTTCTGGAAGAGCAGCATGTGTTCTTAAACACTGAATCATTCATCTAGCCCCTTCTTATGCCTTTTTTTCAGTCCTGTCCCTTTCCTTTCCTTTTTTTCTTCCCTTCCCTTTTCTTTTCTTTCCTTTCCATTCCTTTCCGTTGTTCCTTTGCTTCTTTCTTGTTCAGAAACCGTAATATATAAGCAGTAACAAAAACAACAACAATGAAAAAACCAGACAAGGCATTGAGACAAAAATTTTTACAGAATATAATTGAATTCATTTGAGCTGATAATCTACTGTGAGGCATGGGGGTTGCCATGGTTTGTATGGTTTGTATGCCCACTGAGATCCTACTTGACAAAACTAACTTTTCTTTTGTAAGAAATTGTTAATAGAAGGTATCTTATGGATTACATTTGGGAGATTGTGTCCTCTTCTCCCTCTTAGTGCTAGGACTCCATTTGACTTATAAATGTGCATAACCTATGCATTCTGCCATAGTCTCTGTGAGTTCATATGTGCAGTGGTCGTGTTTAAAAAGGGGAAGTGGTGCGGGACAATTGTCTATATTCTGTCAATCTTGTTTTAAATAAATGCTGAATGGCCAGTAGCCAGGCAGGAAGTATAGGTGGGACAACCAGACAGGAAGTAGAGGTGGGTCAATGAGAACAGGAGAATTCTGGGAAGGAAGAAGCCCATTCCTTCCCAGTCCTGTCCAGACACCAAAGAAAGAAGATGTGACCTGCCCCGCTGAATAAAGTACCGAGCCAGGTGGCTATCACAGATAATAATAATGGGGTAGTATAAGTTATAAGAGTTAATAAGAAGCCTGACCTAATGGGCCAATCAATTTAGAACTTATGTAGACCTCTGTGTGATTTTCTTTGGGATTAAACAGCTGTGGGACCTGGTGGGAGGACAGAAACCAGGCAGGACAGAAACCCAGACAACAAAAGGCTCTCAACAATCCTCCATATTCTCTGGCTCTTAAAATATTTCTGGCTCATCTTTCTCACTGAGCCCAGAGGGGAAATGTTTGATGAAGATCTCCCATTTAGGACTGGGTGTTCCAAGATCTCCATACATTATACCATTGTGAATATCTGTATTTGTTTCAATCTACTGCAGGTGGGAACTTCTCTGATAATGGCTGAGGGAGACACTGATGTATGGGTATATCTGACTGTCAGTCATTCTATTGATACATGTCTTCAGAAGAATAATAGTATTTAGTTTTCCCTAGGTTCATACCCTATCTGATTCTAGGTTCTTGGCCACCCAAGTATTGTCAGTCATGGGTTCCATCTCATGGAGTGGACATTAAATCCAATAACATAATAATTGGTTACTCCCACAACTTTTGTGCCACTATTCACCAGGGTATGATGTAGGCAGTTCTCAATTGTAGATTGAAGGTTTTATAGCTGGCTTAATATAATGCTTTTTGTTTTTGGTAATGTGTAGGGTACTTTCTAGTACTGTGAACACTATCCCATAGAGGTGAAGAAGGCTCTATTTAGGCAGTAGTTTATCTTCTCCATGTTCAATAATATATATAGGTGTTGTTTTAGGCAATAAGGACTTACTATCAGTTTATGGAGCACAACACAAAGTCTTGGCAATAGCTTGAGTTGTATAGGGATTCCCATGAAACTCCTTTGACCAACAACTCACTGAGATATAACCCAGTCTGAATGCTAGAGCTTTCATTTGATGCTGAGAAATATCTAGTTCAAGCTTTGAATCCCTGTGGTTTGGAAATTGCGTTTAGAAATCTTTCATGTAGGTATAAATATGAAGAAACTTAAAACCAGGAGCGGTGGCACATGCCTTTAATCCTAGCACTTGGGAGGTAGAGACAGGCAGATTCCTGAATTCAAGACCAGACTGGTCCATAGAGAATTTACAGGACAGTCAGGGCTACAGAGAAATCCTGTCTCAAAATGCAAAACAAATAACAAAAAAAAAATTTCTACTGTACCAGGTTTCTATATGACCCTCAGATGGCAATTTGTTTTGGTTGTCCTTCCTCCAAGTTCCCTCGCCTTCTTCCTTCTGTTCTCATCTCCCCTCCCTCATCTATCCATAACTATATGTTATATTTCCTCTTATTAAGGAACCTTTGGGAATCTGGCTCCCCTGAATCCCTTACTCTATACCCAACCTCTCTGTCATAGTGTTTTAACATGCTTATTGAAGACTTTAAAGATACCACCCACATATTAAGCAAATACAAACCATATTTTTTCTTTTGGGTCTGGATTATGTTACTCAGGATGTTTTTTCTAACATCCATTTACCTGATTATTTCATTTTTTAAACAATGGAATAATATTTCATTGTGTAAATGTATTGCATTTTCATTATCCATTCAACTGTTGATGGATATGTAGATGATTTACAATTTCTAGATATTATGAATAGAACAGCAGTGAACATGGTTGAGCAAGTGTCTTTGTGCTAGGATGAAGTGTGTTTTGAGTATGTGACCCAGAGTGATATATCTGGGTCTTGAAGGAGTCTGATTCCCATCTTTCTGAGAAACTGCCACACTGGTTTCCATAGTGGCTGTACAAGTTGCACCCTCTCCAGCAATAGATGAATGTTCTTGAAGTGTTAAATATGCATACAGGATATGTTATATTTCTGTTTGTTAAGAGATTTGCTGTTGTTGTATTCTTATCTGGTCTTGATGTTGGGCAATACTGGATTTATGAGCCAGATATTGTCTTTTCTCTTCTGGTTTCATGGATCACGTTGTTTTTTTGTCTGTTTGCTTTTTGTGTTGGTTTTTGAAGCTGCGTTTCTCTCCATCCTGGAACTTGCTTTAAAGCCAGATTGACTTTGAACTCACTGAAATCTGCCTGCCTCTAGTTCTCAAGTGCTGGGATTAAAGGCATGCACCCCTCCCCCCCTCCCCGCAGCTAATGGATCAGTTTTAAAAGCACTTTCCCTTCTTCTTTAAAAGTCTAGTAGAATTCATCAGTGAATCCAGTCACAGGTGTTCTTTCTTCAGTCTTTTTTCTTTTTGGTTATAGATCTGTTTAAGTGGCTTATATTGCTTTAACTTAATTTTGGTGTTTCTGATTCTGATTTTCTAGCCACTTACCCATTTCTTCTAGGTTCTCCACGTTTTTTTAAATATAAACTTTGCCTAGATTCCTTAACAATCTTTTGTATTTTATTGAAATCTATTACAATATTCCTCCTAATTTCTAAATTTATAAATTTGGGACCTCTATTTCTTTTGGTTAGTTTGTCAAAGATTTTATTAATCTTGTTTTAATTTTAAGAACCCACCTCTTCCTGCTTTATTGAATTACTAGGATTTTGTTAGTTTTAACTTTACTAGTTTCTTTCCTAAACTTATTTATTTATTTTCAACAAGTACTTTTAAGTTTGCCTTGTTATTTGTATGACTTTGAGCTGCATCTTTAAGTTATTTACTTATAAGCTCTTTAATTTTTAAAAAAAAATATTGACTTATGTATGTAAGTGCTTTGTCTTCATATCAGAAGAGGGCAGTGTATCATGAGCTTCAATGTGGTTGATGGGAATTGAACTCAGGTCCTCTGAAAAACCATACAAGTGCTCTTAACCATTGAGCTCTTGCTCCAGTCCAAACTCTTTAAGTTTCTCGTCTGTTTTTTTCGTGTTTTGTGTTGCGACCAGGTTTCTCTTTGTGGCCTTACCTGTCCTTGAACTCAGTATGTAGACCATGCTGTTGAACTCACATGTGAACTCTATGTGCCTCTTCCTTCCTCTTAACTATGAGTGCTGTGATTAAAGGTGTACATCACCACTGCCCAGCTAATTTTTAAAAGCATAAACATTCACAGTTATGAAATTTTGTCTTTGGACTCTCTTTGCTATGTTCTTAAGTTTATAATAAATTATATTTTCATTTTTCTTTAATTACATTGAATTCTAAATGTCTCCTATGACTTTCATGAAACGGTGCTTATCTAAGAGAATATTGCTCAGTTTCTAAGTCGTCTTTGCATTATTTCTGTGGCTTTCATTACACTGTGTTCTGATAAAACACAAGAAAGTATTTTAGTTATATTTGTTAAGATTGTTTAAAGCTTATGATCCTCTCTCTCTCTCTCTCTCTCTCCCTCCCTCCCTCTCTTTCTTTCTCTCTGGCTGACTGAATGGATCAAGATACAAACTCTGTTATCTAGAAGAGACACATATTAACTTTTAAGATGAGCATTGCCTTAGAGTAAAAAAACTGACAAAAATAGTCTAATCAAATGGCACCAAGAAGCAAGCAAACATTGATATTCTATCATCTGACTAAACTAAACTAAACTAAACTTTAAACTAAAGCAAATCAGAGTAAATAAACAGAAACACTTCATTCTAATAAAGGAATATTTAACTTAGAAGACATTATTTTAAACACATATACACCAGACTCTGATACACGCAATTTCAGAAAAACATATTCTGCTGCTACATTTAATGATACAGATTAACATTAACATAAACAGCAACTGATTTCTGATGTAAGCGGGCTTTCTGTTATGTGTTATTTTCATTGGTTAATAAAGAGACTGCCTTGGCCCTTTGATAGGACAGAAAATTAGGTAGGCGGAGTAAATAGAACAGAATGCTGGGAAGAGGGCAATGAGGCAAATGCCATGGAGCCAGCCACCAGGTCAGACATGCTGAATCTTTTCCGGTAAGCCACCACCTCTTGGTGCTACACAGATTAAAAAAGCAGGCCTGCCTGCAGCTCCCTCACTACAAATGGTGCCCACTTGGATAACTGAATTCACAGAAAGCCTGAGAAAGCTTGGGAAAGAATTGAGTAAAGCATGTTTTCTTGGTAGCAGCAATTTCTTGGGTATGTTCTGCTTGCTAAAGGCAAGCAAATGCTCTCATCTAAGAGAGGCTTCCCGACTCAGCTTTAGTTGCAAAACCCTGCAGTTCTTTAAGAGGTCCTGCCATGAAACATTTAAACGGTGTTGATGAAAAGCTGAACGCATGCTTTTCTGTTTTCAACTGTAGCAGGAAAAAAGCCACACTGTTTTAAAATGCTGGCTTTCTGGGCCGTCTTGCCAGGACAAACTCTGACTCTTTCAGGCAGGCAGTCCGACTAAGGAGGATTTGAATGTGGTCTGTGAGCAGAATGCTGCAGCTTGCTTGTTGATAGGGACCTTGAAACACTGTAGAGTTGTGACAACAAAATAGGCTATGGTGGTACCTCTGCCACGAGGCTGGAAAGCTAAGGAATGGGCTGGATCTAGCCATCAAAGCCACAGCTTTCATCCTCTTCTTAAAGACTCATGTGGTCAGAAAAAAGAGAGACGTACAGTAAAGAGAGATTAAAAGACAAAAAAACCTCTAAATGTTTTACAGTGTGTTAAAAATATATGCAGGCTGAAAGTTAAAGTTCTTAAAGTTAAAAGGAAAGAAAGAGAGTAGTTGGGTGTGGTGGTACACATCTTTAATCCCAATGCCTGGGAGGCAGAGGCATATTGACCTCTGTGACTTCAAGGGGTAGAAGTAGATTGACCTCTGTGACTTCAAGGTGTGGTTGCGTGCACCTTTAATCCCAATGCCTGGGAGGCAGAGACAGACAGATCTCTGAGAGTTCAAGGTGTTGTAACACACACCTTTAATCCCAGCACTTGTGAGGCAGAGACAAGTGGATCTCTGTGAGTTCAAGGACAGCCTGGTCTACAGAGTTATTCCAGGACAAAGATATACAGAGAACCTGTCTCTAAAAGTAAAAGTAAAAATAAAAGAAATAGAGGTTAAAATAAAGCCATATAAAGATGGAAAATACACAGAGAATCTTGATACTGTATGCTATTATGCTCTCTTTGAATTGTTTGAATGCTGAGGAAGGAGCAACAGCTGCTAAAAGATATTTGTTTATAAATGCTGCTGAACTAATCCAAGATAGATATTTTGAAAATACCTTGACTTCAGAATTTGGATCTAAGGATATGATACTTTGGAAAGGAGGTTCTTCTTTTGTTTTCACAGAGGATGAGACCCTGTGGATTGCTTCTATCCCAATATGGTATGATAGACCATGCCCTCCTGAAAGGTTGCTGTTAACACCCTCAAAAAATTATTTCATTCAACTGCCAACTGAGATGAACCTGGCAGACAGGTTATACCATGAAAGACCTGATTAACAGCGCCCCTATACAGCAGGAAGAAGTTTGGAGAGAAATAACTACGCCCATATTCCCAAATATTGTTTATAAATGTTTTTCTACATTTAAAGGGGTATAGGATGTAGATATGAATAATTTGCATTGGTATGGATTTTAAGGTCAATTTTGTTATATGTATATATATTTCTGATCTTGATTGAGGTATTGTGATTGTGTAGTTCATTTAAAAATGCAATGTATAATTAAAAATGTAGGTTGCTAATGGATAATCATCGATAATAGTCAAGCTTGTAGTCATGTTAGTTAGATTTTCTAGATATATAGAGACATATTTCAGTAAGATAGGCATTCTTCATATCTTTCAAAGACTACCGAATATGGCATTTAATGTTTTAATAACTTATGGCTTTTCATGACAATGAGACACGTCTGCTCCTGGCAGCACCAATCTTCTTCAAGAGGAAGATGGGCATCAAAGAGGTTCCTTATGGAGTTGGTTAGCCATTTTGGGCAAGAAACTGCTCTTGCCTGGACTGTTGTATAAACTGGACACAGAGAACCACAGAGAGAGGACTGCTGAACTTACCTAAAGGTGAGATGATCTTTCTGGGTTCCTGATTCATGAAAGAGTCTGCAAGACATTCTGCAGGACACAACAGATAGTGACTGAACTGCCTTTGAAATTTCCTGCTTCATGGAAATGTTTCTGGATACTATGGGCCTCTAGGCCAAAGATGGATACCCCAACGTTACAGAGGAACTTTGGGTGACTGTCCAGGCAACAAGATGTCTCTGTCATTTCTAAAGTTTTGGAAGTTGCTTACTTCTTGTTTACTTAGGTAATATTATATCCTTCTGGAGTCTTTGATGGAGTTGAAGAATGGTTAGTTATAGTTATAGTTTTCCATTATTATGATTAAGATAAAATAGATATAAATATTGTAACTGTAATTCTTACTCATAACTGTTTTGTTATATGTAATTTTACTATGTTAAAGTGAAAGCCTTTCTTTTTTGTTTAAATAGAAAAAGGGGAAATGATGTAAGTGGGCTTTCTGTTATGTGTTATTTTCATTGGTTAATAAAGAGACTGCCTTGGCCCTTTGATAGGACAGAAAATTAGGTAGGCGGAGTAAACAGAACAGAATGCTGGGAAGAGGGCAATGAGGCAGATGCCATAGAGCCAGCCACCAGGTCAGACATGTTGAAGCTTTTCCAGTAAGCCACCACCTCTTGGTGCTACAAAGATTATTAGAAATGGGTTAATCAAGATGTGAGAGTTAGTCAGTAACTAACTCTCTAGAGATAATGGGCCAGGCAGTATTTAAATGAATACAACTTATGTGTTGTTATTTCCAGGGCTAAGCTAGCCGTGTGGGAGCAGGGTGGGATGAGCAGGCCTGCCCGCAGCTCCCTCACTACAGATTTCAATGCCCTACATTCTCCAATAGACAAATCCTTTGGACAGAAACCAAACAGAAATACATCAGAATTAACTGACACCATGTATCAAATGTACTAAAGCAGATATCTGTAAAACATTTTGTCCAAACCCCAAGGAACACACATTCTACTCAGTATCACAAAGAAGTCTCTCTAACATAGACCATATTCTAGAAACAAAATAAATCTTTATAAATCATAAAAGAGTAAAATAGCTGTGTCCCTGGCCATAATACAGTAACACAAAATTGGCAACAGACAAATATATACTAAAACACAAATTCATGTAGATTAAATAACTCATTACTGAATAATAAATAGGTCAAAGAAGAAGTCAAAAAGGAATATGATTTTTTTGGAACTAAATGAAAATGAAAATGTACATTATAAAACCTCTGTGACAGATTGAAAGCAGTCCTATGAGGGAAAATTTTTCATTTTTATTGAAAATAGATTTTTTCATACAATGTATTCTGATTATAGTTTCCCCTCCCCCAACTATTCCCAGTCACTCCCATCTCCACTTTCCTCTGCATCCATACCATTTTTTCCTCCCCTTAGAAAAAACAGGCTTCTAAGGAATAAACAAAACAAAACAAATCAGAGTAGAACTAAAAATGCTAGCAGAAGAAAATGAACAAAAAAAGCTCAAAAAATACATATAAAGATGAAGAGACATATATGCTTGTACACACAGGAATCTCATAAAAACACAAAGTCAGGAGCCATAAAATACATGCAAAGAATCTGTAAGGTTAAAAAAAATACTGAAACAACATTATTAGATAAAGGACCTCCAAAGATGCTGCTGAATTCTATTTGTATCAGCCATTCACTTCTGTGCATAAGGCCTACTCTTAAGAGTCATTTGATTCTAATTGTCTGCTCTTTTCTGAAGAGAAATGGAGAAAATTCTTAATAAAATACTGGCAAATCGAATCAAAGAACACATTAGAAAAATTATCCATTATGATCAAGTCGGCTTCATCCCAGAGATGCAGGGATGGTTCAACATACGCAAATCTATCAATGTAATCCATCATATAAACAAACTGAAAGAAAAAAACCATATGATCATTTCACTGGATGCTGAAAAAGCATTTGACAAAATTCAACACCCCTTTATGATAAAGGTGTTGGAGCGATTGGGGATACAAAGATCATACCTAAATATAATAAAAGCTATTTACAGCAAGCCAACAGCTAACATCAAATTGAATGAAGAGAAACTCAAAGCCATTCCACTAAAATCAGGAACACGACAAGGCTGTCCACTCTCTCCATACCTCTTCAATATAGTGCTTGAAGTTTTAGCAATAGCAATAAGACAACATAAGGGGATTAAGGGGATTCGAATTGGAAAGGATGACATTAAACTTTTGTTATTTGCAGATGATATGATAGTGTAAATAAGCGACCCCAAAAACTCTACCAAGGAACTCCTACAGCTGATAAACACCTTTAATAATGTGGCAGGATACAAGATCAACTCCAAAAAATCAGTTGCCCTCCTATACACAAAGGATAAAGAAGCAGAGAGAGAAATCAGAGAAACATCACCTATCATGATAGCCACAAATAGCATAAAATATCTTGGGGTAACTCTAACCAAGGAAGTGAAAGACCTATTTGACAAGAACTTTAAGTCTTTGAAGAAAGAAATTGAGGAGGATATCAGAAAATGGAAAGACCTCCCCTGCTCTTGGATTGGGAGAATCAACATAGTAAAAATGGCAATTCTACCAAAAGCAATCTACAGATTCAATGCAATCCCCATCAAAATCCCATCAAACTTCTTCACAGACCTTGAGAGAACAATAATCAAGATTATATGGAAAAACAAAAAACCCAGGATAGCCAAAACAATCTTATACAATAAAGGAACTTCTGGAAGCATTACTATCCCTGACTTCAAACTCTATTACAGAGCGACAGTATTGAAAACAGCTTGGTACTGGCATAAGAACAGAGAAGTAGACCTATGGAATCGAATAGAAGACCTGGATATTAACCCACAAGCCTATGAATACCTAATTTTTGACAAGGGAGCTAAAGGTATACAATGGAAGAAGGAAAGCATCTTTAACAAATGGTGGTGGCATAACTGGATGTCAACCTGTAGAAGAATGAAAATAGATCCATATCTATCACCATGCACAAAACTCAAGTCCAAATGGATTAAGGACATCAACATTAATCTGTCCACTTTGAACCTGATAGAAGAGAAAGTGGGAAGTAGTCTACAAGACATAGACACAGGAGGCCACTTCCTAAGTAGAACCCCAGTAGCACAGACAATAAGAGAAACAATGAATAAATGGGACCTACTGAAACTGAGAAGCTTCTGTAAAGCAAAGAACACTGTCAGTAAGACAAAAAGGCTACCTTCTGACTGGGAGAAGATCTTCACCAACTCCTCATCAGACAAAGGTCTGATCTCCAAAATATACAAAGAACTCAAGAAACTAGACACTAAAACTCTAATTAACCCAATTAAAAAATGGGGTACTGAACTGAACAGAGAATTCACAACAGATGAACTTCGAATGGCCAAAAGGCACTTAAGGTTATGCTCAACTTCCTTAGCGATCAGGGAAATGCAAATCAAAACAACTTTGAGATACCATCTTACACCTGTCAGAATAGCTAAACTCAAAAGCACCAATGATAGCCTATGCTGGAGAGGATGTGGAATGAGGGGAACACTCATCCATTGTTGGTGGAAATGCAAACTTGTGCAGCCACTGTGGAAATCAGTGTGGCGGTTTCTCAGGAAACTGGGAGTCAACCTCCCTCAGGACCCAGCAATTCCACTCTTGGGAATATACCCAAGAGATGCCCTATCATACTACAAAAGCATTTGTTCAACTATGTGAACAAAAATATGGCTATTTGTAATAGCCAGAACCTGGAAACAACCTAGGTGTCTTTCAATAGAAGAAAGGTTAAAGAAGGTGTGGAACATATACACATTAGCGTTTTACTCAGCGGTAAAAAACAATGACATCTTGAATTTTGCATGCAAATGGATGGAGATAGGAAATGCTTTACTGAGTGAGGTAACCCAGACCCAAAAAGAGGAATATGGTATGTACTCACTCATAAGTGGATTCTAGCCATAGTTAAAGGTCTTTGAGCCTATAATTCGTGATCCTAGAGAAACTAAATAAGAAGGTGAACATGAAGAAAATATTACAGTTATCCTCTTGGATATTGGAAGTAGACGAGATTGCCAGGCAAACTTGGGTGCAGGGATGGGGGGTTGTGGGTGGAAGTAAGGGGAGATGATTAGAGAGAAGGGAGAAGGGGAGGATTGGGGCTGGCTTGGGGGAATGTAATGGGGGGGAGGAAGGATGGAGATGGGACTAGCGAAGTATATATCTCAAC
This sequence comes from Myodes glareolus, assembly GCF_982192425.1. Classification (NCBI taxonomy): domain Eukaryota; kingdom Metazoa; phylum Chordata; class Mammalia; order Rodentia; family Cricetidae; genus Myodes; species Myodes glareolus. The sequence goes on along the minus strand of NC_142046.1, from coordinate 40,131,036 downwards.
TAAGGGAGCCAATTTAGGGTTTGCAAGAGTCTTGATTCTGGAGGGGTTCCCAGGTCCAAGGGGAGGTCCCCAGATTGTTCACTGGGCAGCAGAGAAGAGCGTACCTGAACTGGCCTTGGCCCATAACCATACTGATGAATATTTTGTATATCACCATAGAACCTTCATCTGGCAATGGATGGAGATAGAGACAGAGACACACATTGGAACACTGGACTTAACTCCCTAGGTCCAAATGAGAAGCAAAAGGAGGGAGAACGTGAGCAAGAAAGGCAGGACTAGAGGGAACCTTCATCTGACGATAGATGGAGATATTGACGGTGACCCACATTAGAGCACTGGACTGAACCCCCAAGGTCCAAATGAGGAGCAGAAGGAGAGAGAACATGAAACAGGAAATCAGGAACGTGTGGGGTGCGTTCACCCTCTGATACAAGGGGACTGATCGAATGAGAGCTCACCAAGGCCAGCTGGACTGGGACTGATCGAGCATGTGATCAAACTGGAGTCTCTAAATGTGACTGACGTGGGGGCTGACTGAGAAGCCATTGACAATGGCACTGGGTCTTGTTTTGTCTGCATGTACTGGCTTTCTGGGATCCTAGTCTCTTTGGATGCTCACCTTCCTAGACCTGGAGGGAGAGGGGAGGAACTTGAACTTCCCACAGGGCAGGAAACCCTGACTGCTCTTAGGGATGGAGAGGGAGGAGGAGAGGGTGTGAGGGGGAGGAGGAGAGGGAGTGGGGGGAATGGGAGTGTATGGGAGGAGGGGAGGAAGTGGAAATTTTTATAAACAAATAAATAAATTAATAATAAAAAAGAAAAAAGAAAATTCAAAGTTAATAAAGTATTATGAAATCTAAAAAATAGCTCAAAAAATACATATAAAGATGAGGAGACATATATGCTTGTACACACAGGAATCTCATAAAAACACAAAGTCAGGAGCCATAAAATACATGCAAAGAATCTGTAAGGTTAAAAAAATACTGAAACAACATTATTAGATAAAGGACCTCCACAAATGCTGCTGAATTCTATTTGTATCAGCCATTCACTTCTGTGCATAAGGCCTACTCTTAAGAGTCATTTGATTCTGATTGTCTGCTCTTTTCTGAAGAGAAATGGAGAAGTGGGTCTGAAGAAAGTAGGAGACTGGGAAGAGTGGATAGTGGGGAGGCTGTTGTTAGTATATACTGCATAAGTAATAATAAAGTTTTAAAAATGTAGAAATAAAATAAATAATTTAATGATGAAACACAAAATTTCAAAAGACAAGAAAAAGAAATCAAATTCAAACACAGTTGAAGCATGGAAATAATAAAAATGAGACCAGAAATTAATGATATAAAAGCAATGAAACTGATAGAAAGAATCAAGGGTCCAAGAGCTACTTCTAGAAGATAAACAAGATTGATTGACAGGCCCTGATCCAACTAACCAAACGGGGGGAAAAAAAAAGAGAGAAGGTCATATAAACAGAATAAGAAATGAACAGGAAAACATTACAACAGACACTAAAGAAATTCAGAGTATTATAAGGGAATACTTGACAACCTGTACTCTATCAAGTCAGAAAATCTAAAAGAATTGGACCAAATTACACATTCAGTCAAAGAATTAAAACGAACCTTGAAAAAGTCAGTAACCTAAACAGACCCATACTGAATGAGAAAATTGCAGTAATAATTAAAAGCTTTACAGAAAAATTCTAACAGAATTTCAAGGAAAAGCAAAACCCAATTCTTATCAAGCCATTCAAATATAATAAACAAAAGAAACAGGAGCCCTCTCAAATTTCTATCACCCTAATACCCAAAGAAATAGAAACATAGCATCAACAAACAACAATAAAACTACAGGCCAATACCTTTGATGAACAAACACTCAAAATACTCAATAATATACTTATACACAAAGTACAGACATACATCAGAAAGATTAGCCACCATGACCAAGAAGGCTTTTTCCTATAAAGGCAAGGATGTCCAACATAAGCAACACAAAGAATGTAATAAACCACATAAGTGGACTTAAAGATAAAAATTTGATGATTATCTCAATAGATGCAAACAAAAAGCCTGTGACAGAACAGCTTCACAATAAAAGTCCTAGAGAATAAGTTCTAAATGGGACACACCTCAACATAATAAAAGCTATATATGCACCCTACAGCCAATACCATCTTAAATGGAGAAAACTCGAAACAATCTTACTAAAGTCAGGAAAAGATAGGGATGTCCACTATTCCCACTCCTTTTCAATGCTGTGCTCAAAGTACTAGCTGGAGCAATAGAGCGAGAGAAGGGAATTAAAGGGATACAGATAGTGAAAGAAGAAGTCAAACTGTTGCTATTTGCAAGTATTATGATGCCATACATTAGAAATCCCCTAAATTTTACCAGAAAACTTTTAGACATTGTTGAGGGAGGAGCGCTTGTTCATCCTGGCCACCCAGAACCAAAATAATCACACGGAAACTGTATTTCTTTTTTTAAAGTAATTTTATTAAATTATAAAAGTTTCCATTTCCGCCCCTCTTCCCAACGCCCTCCCACTCCCCCCCTCCCTCTCCTCCTCCCTCTTTGTCCCTAAGGGCAGTCAGGGTTTCCTGCCCTGTGGGAAGTTCAAGTTCCTCCCCCCTCCCTCCAGGTCCAGGAAGGTGAGTATCCAAACAGACTGGATCCCAAAAATCCAGTATATGCAGAGGAAACTAGTCCCAGTGTCATTGTCAATGGCTTCTCAGAAAGACTCCAGGCCAGCCACATTCAGAGAATCCGGCCACATTCAGAGAATCTGGTTGGATCACGTGCTCGTTCAGTCGCAGTCCAACTGCCCTTGGTAAACTCTCATTAGATCCGACCCCTTGTATCAGTGAGTGATAGCATCCCTCGCAGTCCTTCGTCATTTTCTTCCTCCTTCTGCTCCTCATTTGGATCTTGGGGGGCTCAGTCCGGTGCTCCAATGTGGGTCTCCGTCTGTATCGCCATCCAACGCCAGATGAAGGATCTATGGTGATAAGCAAAATATTCATCAGTATGGTTATGGGCCAAGGCCGGTTCAGGCACCCTCTCCTCTGTCCAGAGAACAATCTGGGGATCTCTCCTTGAACCTGGGATCCCATATATAATCAAGTTTCCTGTAAACTCTAAAATGACTCCCTTAATTGAAATATATTCTTCCCTGATCCCATATTCATCCTTCCTCCCTTCCCCCCTCCCGGTCAACCGAGTTTTCTCCATTCCTCCCCTACTCCCTTCTCTCTAACCCTCTCCCCTTCCAACAACCCTCCCCCCCCCCATGCACCCAAGGTTACCTGGGACTCTTGACTATTTCCTACCTCCTGGCAGATAGCTAAATAATCTTCATCAGGTTCGTCTTCTTATTTAGCTTCTCTAGGATCACGAATAATAGGCTCAAAGACCTTTAATTATGGTTAGAATCCACTTATGAGTGAATACATACCGTGTTCCTCTTTTTGGGTCTGGCTTACCTCACTCAGTAAAGCGTTTTCTATGTCGATCCATTTGCATGCAAAATTCAAGATGTCATTATTTTTTTACCGCTGAGTAAAACTCTAATGTGTATATCTTCCACACCTTTTTTAACCATTCTTCTATTGAGGGGCACCTAGGCTGTTTCCATGTTCTGGCTATTACAAATAGTGCTGCTATGAACATAGTTGAACAACCGCTTTTGTAGTATGTTCGGGAATCTCTAGGGTATATTCCCAAGAGAGGAATTGCTGGGTCCTGAGGGAGGTTGACTCCCAGTTTCCTGAGAAACCGACACACTGATTTCCACAGTGGCTGCACAAGTTTGCATTCCTACCAACAATGGATGAGTGTTCCCCTCACCCCACATCCTCTCCAGCATAGGCTATCATTGGTGTTTTTGAGTTTAGCTATTCTGACAGGTGTAAGATGGTATCTCAAAGTGGTTTTGATTTGCATTTCCCTGATCGCTAAGGAGGTTGAGCATGACCTTAAGTGTCTTCTGGCCATTCGAAGTTCATCTGTTGTGAATTCTCTGTTCAGATCAGTACCCCATTTTTTAATTGGGTTAATTAGAGTTTTAGTGTCTAGTTTCTTGAGTTCTTTGTATATTCTGGAGATCAGACCTTTGTCTGATGAGGGGTTGGTGAAGATCTTCTCCCAGTCAGAAGGCAGCCTTTTTGTCTTACTGACAGTGTCCTTTGCTTTACAAAAGCTTCTCAGTTTCAGCAGGTCCCATTTATTCATTGTTTCTCTTATTGTCTGTGCTACTGGGGTTCTACTTAGGAAGTGGCCTCCTGTGCCTATATCTTGTAGACTACTTCCCACTTTCTCTTCTATCAGGTTCAAAGTGGACAGATTGATGTTGATGTCTTTAATCCATTTGGACTTGAGTTTTGTGCATGGTGATAGATATGGATCTATTTTCATTCTTCTACAGGTTGACATCCAGTTATGCCAGCACCATTTGTTAAAGACGCTTTCCTTCTTCCATTGTATACCTTTAGCTCCCTTGTCAAAAATTAGGTGTTCATAGGTTTGAGGGTTAGTATCTGGGTCTTCTATTCGATTCCATAGGTCTACTTCTCTGTTCTTATGCCAATACCAAGCTGTTTTCAATACTGTAGCTCTGTAATAGAGTTTGAAGTCAGGGATAGTAATGCCTCCAGAAGTTCCTTTATTGTATAAGAATGTTTTGGCTATCTTGGGTTTTTTGTTTTTCCATATAAACTTGATTATTGTTCTCTCAAGGTCTGTGAAGAAGTTAGATGGGATTTTGATGGGGATTGCATTGAATCTGTAGATTGCTTTTGATAGAATTGCCATTTTTAGTATGTTGATTCTCCCAATCCAAGAGCAGGGGAGGTCTTTCCATTTTCTGGTATCCTCCTCAATTTCTCTTTTCAAAGGCTTAAAGTTCTTGTCAAATAGGTCTTTCACATCCTTGGTTAGAGTAACCCCAAGATATTTTATGCTGTTTGTGGCTATCGTGAAAGGTGATGTTTCTCTGATTTCCCTCTCCGTTTCTTTATCCTTTGTGTATAGCAGTGCCACTGATTTTTTGGAGTTGATCTTGTATCCTGCCATGTTACTAAAGGTGTTTATCAGCTGTAGGAGTTCTTTGGTAGAGTTTTTGGGGTCGCTTATATACACTATCATATCGTCAGCAAATAACGAAAGTTTAACTTCATCCTTTCCAATTCGAATCCCCTTGATCCCCTTATGTTGTCTTATTGCTATTGCTAGAACTTCATGCACTATATTGAAGAGGTATGGAGAGAGTGGACAGCCTTGTCGTGTTCCTGATTTTAGTGGAAAGGCTTTGAGTTTCTCTCCATTCAATTTGATGTTAGCTGTTGGCTTGCTGTATATTGCTTTTATTATATTTAGGTATGATCCTTGTATCCCCAGTCTCTCCGACACCTTTATCATAAATGGGTGTTGAATTTTGTCAAATGCTTTTTCAGCATCCAATGAAATGATCATATGGTTTTTTTCTTTCAGTTTATTTATATGATGGATTACATTGATAGATTTGTGTATGTTGAACCATCCCTGTATCTCTGGGATGAAGCCTACTTGATCATAATGGATAATTTTTCTAATACGTTCTTGGATTCAGTTTGCCAGTATTTTATTGAGAATTTTCGCATCGATGTTCATGAGTGAGATTGGCCTGTAATTCTCCTTCTTGGTTGTGTCTTTGTGTGGTTTTGGTATTAGGGTGACTGTAGCTTCATAAAAGGAGTTTGGCAGTGACTTTTCTTTTTCTATATTGTGGAATACATTAAGGAGTATAGGTATTAGCTCTTCCTGGATGTTCTGGTAGAATTCTGCATTGAAACCATCTGGTCCTGGGCTTTTTTTGGTAGGGAGATTTTTGATAACAGCTTCTAGTTCTTCACGACTAACAGGTCTATTTAGATTGTTCACCTGGTCTTGGTTCAACTTTGGTATATGGTACTTATCTAAAAAAATGTCCATTTCTTTTACATTTTCCAACTTTGTGGCATATAAACTTTCGTAGTAAGATCTAATGATTCTCTGAATTTCCTCTGTGTCTGTGGTTATGTCCTCCTTTTCATTTCTGATCCTATTAATTTGCAAGTTCTCTCTCTGCCGTTTGATTAGTTTGGATAGGGGTTTGTCAATCTTGTTAATTTTCTCCAAGAACCAGCTTTTTGCTTCATTGATTCTTTGAATTGTTTTCTGTGTTTCTATTTTGTTGATTTCAGCCCTCAGTTTGATTATTTCCAGTCTTCTACTCCTCCTGGGTAAATCAGCTTCTTTTTTTTCTAGAGCTTTCAAGTGTGTTGTTAAGTCTCCAATGTGTGCTTTCTCTGTTTTCTTTAGGTGGGCACTTAGTGCTATGAACTTTCCTCTTAGCACTGCTTTCATTGTGTCCCATAGGTTTGAATACGTTGTGTCTTTGTTTTCATTATATTCAAGGAAGACTTTAATTTCTTTCTTTATTTCTTCCTTGACCCAGGGGTGATTTAGTAGTTGACTGTTCAACTTCCATGAGTTTGTTGGCTTCCTGGGGGTACCAGTGTTGTTGAATTCTAATTTTAATCCATGGTGATCTGACAAGACACAGGTGGTTACTAATATTTTTTTTGTATCTGTGGAAGTTTGCTTTGTTACCAAGTATGTGGTCAATTTTTGAGAAGGTTCCATGAGCTGCAGAGAAGAAGGTATACTCTTTCCTATTTGGGTGGAGTGTTCTAAAGATGTCTGTTAAGTCCATTTGATTCAGTACCTCCAATAAATCTCTTATTTCTCTGTTAGGTTTCTGTCTGATTGACCTGTCCATTGGTGAGAGAGGAGTGTTGAAGTCTCCTACTATTAGTGTGTGTGGTTTGATGACTGCCTTGAGTTCTAGAAGAGTTTCTTTTACATATGTGGGTGCCTTTATATTAGGGGCATAGATATTCAAGATTGAGACTTCTTCCTGATGAATTGTTCCTGTTATGAGTATGAAATGTCCATCTCCATCTCTTCTGATTGATTTTAGTTTGAAGTCGATTTTGTTAGATATTAGAATGGCCACACCCGCTTGTTTCTTAGGTCCATTTGCTTGGAAAACCTTTTCCCAACCCTTTACTCTGAGTAGGTGTCTGTCTTTGTGGTTGAGGTGTGTTTCTTGTAGACAGCAGAATGTTGGATCCTGTTTTCGTATCCAATCTCTAAGTCTGTGCCTCTTTATAGGTGAGTTGAGACCTTTGATATTAAGTGATATTAATGACCAGTGATCGATGACTCCGGTCATTTTTTTGGGTAGTAGAGTGTATGTGTTTTCCTTCTTTGAGTTGTGCTTGTGAAGGGCCGCTAGATGTCTGAGTTAATGTAGGCAGTGTTGGGAATGTTGGATTCCTTGGGTTGTGATTTTCCTTCTAGTATTCTCTGTAAGGCTGGATTAGTAGCTATGTATTGTTTAAATTTGTTTTTATCCTGGAATATTTTGTTTTCTCCGTTGATAGTGAACAATAGCTTGGCTGGGTAAAGTAGTCTGGGCTTGCATCCATTGTCTCTTAGTTTCTGCAGTACCTCTATCCAGGACCTTCTGGCTTTCATGGTTTCCATCGAGAAGTCTGGTGTAAGTCTGATAGGTTTACCTTTATAAGTTACTTGACCTTTTTCCTTTGCAGCTCTCAATATCCTTTCTTTAGTCTGAATGCTTTGTGTTTTGATTATTATATGACGAGGGGATGTTTTTTTCTGATCCAGTCTATTCGGTGTTCTGTATGCTTCTTGAACCTTCATAGGAATATCGTTCTTTAGGATGGGAAAGTTTTCTTCTATAATTTTGTTGAGTATATTTTCTGGACCTTTGAAATGCAATTCTTCTCCTTCTTCTACTCCTATTATTCTTAGATTTGGTTTTTTTTAATTGTATCCCACAGTTCCTGAATGTTTTGTGATGAGAATTTGTTGGATTTGCTGTTTTCTTTGGTCAGAGTGTTTAATTTCTCTATGGTGTCCTCAGAGTCTGAGATTCTTTCTTCTATCTCTTGTATTCTATTGGTTAAGCTTGTTTCTGAAGTCTCTGTTCGTTTACCCAGATTTTCCATAGCCAGCTGGCCCTCGGTTTGTGATTTCTTCATTGACTCCATTTCAGTTTTCAAATCTTGAACTGTTTCTATTACCTGTTTGATTGTTTTTTCTTGGTTTCCCAGAATTTCATTTACGGATTTACTCATTTCTTCAAACTTTTTGGTATATTTCTCTTCCATTTCTTTACTCATTTCCTCAATTTTTTTGTTATACTTATCTTCCATTTCTTTACGGCAGATTTTCACCTCCTGTTTAAGTTCCTCTATTATTTTCATAAAGAAGCGCTTAGAGTCGATTTCTTCTATTTCTTCTGGAGTAGGGTGTTCAATTCTTCTAGTTTCGAGCTCCCTGGATTCTGGCGATGTCATGTTGCCTTTCAGGTTGTTGGAGGAATTCTTGCATTGGTGCCTGCCCATCTCCTCCACTCTGGATGAAACTCCTCAGCACTTTCTGGATAGAACTCCTCAGCACTCTCTGGGTAGGACTTCACAGCACTCTCTGGATAGAGCTCCTCAGCCCTCTCTGGGAAGAACCCCTCAGCAGTGCAACAGGGCTAGCTGGTCTTCCCAGGACCCAGGAGACAAAGGGCTCGCAGCAGTGGGGGGAGGGGAGGGGTCCCTTGGAACACCGAAGACTCTGCCGCAGAAGCTGAGGGGGGAAGGGCTGTGCTCCCTTCCCGGACAGGCAGGCAGGCTGCCCAGGCTAGCACCCACTCAGCTCTCTGGGAAGAGCTCCTCAGCAGTGCAACAGGGCTAGCTGGTCTTCCCAGGACCCGGGAGGCAAAGGGCCTGCAGCAGTGGGGGGGAGGGGAGGGGTCCCTTGGAACACCGAAGACCCTGCTGCAGAAGCTGGGGGGGGGGGCTGTGCTCTCTTCCCGGGCAGGCAGGCTGCCCAGGTGAGCACCCACTCACCTCTCCGGGAAGAACTCCTAAGCAGTGCAACAGGGCTAGCTGGTCTTCCCAGGACCCAGGAGACAAAGGGCTCGCAGCAGTGGGGGGAGGGGAGGGGTCCCTTGGAACACCGAAGACCCTGCGGCAGAAGTTGAGGGGGGAAGGGCTGTGCTCCCTTCCTGGACAGGCAGGCAGGCTGCCCAGGCTAGCACCCACTCAGCTCTCTGGGAAGAGCGCCTCAGCAGTGCAACAGGGCTAGCTGGTCTTCCCAGGACCCCGGAAACTGTATTAATTAAATCACTGCTTGGGCCATTAGTTCTAGCTTCTTATTGACTAACACCTACATCTTAACTTTACCCATTTCTATTAATCTGTATATCACCCCAAGGTCATGGCCTACCAGCAAAGTTTCAGCACATCTACCTCCAACCATGGATCCATGGCATCCCCAGACTCTGCCCTTCTTTCTCCCAGCATTCAATTTAGTCCTCCCTGCCTACCTAAGTTCTGCCCTATCAACAAGCCAAGGCAGTTTCTTTATTCGTTAATGGTAATCATGGCACACAGAGGGACTCTCACATTAAGACATGGCAAATTCAGCAATGTGGCAAGATACAGACTCAATACCACAAATCTAAAGCTTTTCTATAAACCACCAACAAACATACAAAGAAAGAGATCATGGACACACCTTCATTAACAAAATCATTAAATAAAATAAAAGATCTAGGAATAGAACTAACCAAGGAAGTGAAGGATCTCTACAATAAAATCATTAAACAGCAGAAGAAAGAGACAAAACATTACAAATTGGAAAGACATCATATAATCATGGATTAGTAGAAGTATTATTATAAAATGACCACTTTATCAAAAGCTATTTATAGATTCAATGTAAACGCAGAAGTTCATGAGATCTGCAAGTATCATCAAAGGTTGCCATGAAGAAATTGAGAACTTGGGCTTGGAATCAGGTGTCAGAATTCTCTAATAGTTGTCTGACCTGGTCTCATTTATTCATTTTGAAATGGAGCTAAGAATGTTGTTTAAGTCACAGGTTTGGAGGATCCACTAGGATCATTCCTGATGGCTCTAAGCATGCAGCCTGTCCCCTAATAAAGATACATGCTGATCATGTTTAAAACTGTAGCACTTTGTCATTCCACTGATGTTATTAAACATTTAGGTTATAATTACATATGAAGGCATGATATGGTAAAGGACACTGAAAACAAGTAACTGTCGAAGTTTTTCCAAATTTTTAAAAATACAAATAAAATTTTAAATACTGGCAGATGTAATTTTGAATCCTATGCCTGAACACCCTATAATGTGGGTATGAGTCTGTTCCAGGTATTCTCCAGAATAATTTTAGTTAGTTTTCTTCTTTAGAGGAGCAAAACTGAGAAAATACACATATACATACATACACACACATACACACACACATGCTCACACACACACACACACACACACAGGATTTAGTAGAGTAGCTTACAGGTTGTGGTGTAGGTAGCACAATGGCTAATCCCTACAGAAAGGTTTTTTCCACGAATCTGCTAATTGCTCATTCAGTCTATGAGGTTGGATGTCTCAGCTGGGTCTTTGGTCTGTGTTGGGAGAAGCAGGTTCTTATCCCAGTGAAGGAAAGCTTCAGCAGCAGGATAGACTTGTAATCCAGAGTGAGAGCAAGCAACCCAAAACCCTTCTTCCTTGTTCTTTTATGCAGGCTGCTACCAGAGGTGTGGCCAGATTTAAGGTGGGTCTTCTGACATCAAATAATTCAGATTTTGTGTCTCTTCCAACCTCAAAAGATCCAACAAAGAAAATACTACTCAGGTGTGCAGGTGTGTCCATCTATGTGGGGTTAAATTGATTCCAGACATTGTAAGATAACAGTCAAGATTAACCACCACAAATAATCAGGCACATTTAAGGGAATGTCTCATGCTTCTTCCAATAGCCCTGCTCCAGTTAATATTGATTGTCAGCTTGATGGGATATAGGAAGTTTCTACAGAGTTGAGGTGAGAATATCTAAATATTGACACAGCCACAAAGACACTTTTAAATAAAAAAAAAAGACCTTTATTGCTACCTACTGCTGCATAAGGACCTTGCCCGAAGCATGCACCTGGGAGCCTCATTGATTTTTGACATTTTTGATGGATAAAAATAAATTAAAACAAAACAAAACACACCCTGGTTGATACACTTCAGTTAGCAAGAACAGGTAACAAGAATCAAAACTACAGAAGTCAAAAAACAGTTTGTACATTTAGGGATTTTCCAGAATCCTGGAACTATTGACTATGTTGTCTTTGATGGTTTAGGTTTCTGTTCCCATTTTGGCAGGTGTTGGAGCTACCTGCTGGGTTTTGTGGTCAGAATGGTGCCTCCCACATGACGTCAGTTGTGCTAAGGTCAGGGGTCTCTTTCATGTAAACATGGGTGGTGTCATCCCATAGGCTGGATTCTGGAATTACATAAACAGAAAGTGAGCTGAGTACCAGGGTTTATTTCTCTCTGCCTCCTGACTGTGGGCGCCTCAAGCTTCAGTTGTCAGGGCTTCCTTGCCAAGATGAACTGTACCTTCCAAATGTAAACTGCAAATAAACCCTTTATTCCTTAAGTGGTTCTTGTCAAGTATTTTGTTCTGCAGTGACAAAAATAACTATTGCAAAGCCCATGAGATTGATATTTGAATATTCATTATACAGTGAAGAACTCGGAGACTTGTAAGTGATTGGACTCAGATCACATGGTTGGTGACAGACAGATTATGTATGCGAACGAGTTCTTTTTCCTCCTACATACTGCATTCTTTTCCAATACTACATCATTTTTCCAATCCAGTTGTCTGTAGATCCATCCCTTTCTTCCATTGAAGGCAAAAATTGGTTCTAGAGAGGAACACTGCTGCTTGCTGAAACTAATGGAGAGGAAAACTTATCTACATTTATAGCATGAATGAGTCTCTACTCTTCCACTACTTCGTTATCCAATTAACCTTGGCCGTTGAACTGTTATTCTATATTAACACTTGTTTAGCGACATGATATCTAAAATTTAACTCAAGTGACACTTTCTTTTATTGAACATATTTATAATGAAATATCTGAAGCAATTGATTAAAACTGTTTAGAACTTGGAATCTTTAAATCATTTCAAGCACTCTATATACTGTGACTGTAACGAGCTGACTCTTTCTGATTTGCATTAAGTTGGTAACAATGCTTAGAGTTATAACCACTCATAGAAATAAAGATTTATGTAATTTTATGTGATTTATGTAATTCATGATATCTTTATTAAATTCCCTTTGTAGTGTTTATCAAGACATATTAAGGGCTACAAATTCAAGGCAGGGGCTTTCTGTGGGAAACAATTCTACTTGCGTTGCGAGGACTTAGTGTGGGATTGTGTTCTATTCCTCCATTAAGGACAAATTTTTTTGGGCGTTGCATCTGCGAAACAAATGCAGATTGAACATCTTTTGTGTGGTACTATTCACCTCCACAATGACAATGCTTTGACATACATAATGTGATCATTTCACAATCTTTCTACCAAAGATGCAAACCTTTGCATTATCCGCAGCCTGATAAACAGTCCGCAACTAGCTAACAAAGAGAATGGGGAAAGCAGAGAGGAAAGGCCAAAGCTGTTATCATTCCAATACACAATACTCCAATACACAGCTGAGTTTTTCAGCCTTTTGTAAAAGTCGGCTTACTAGACTCCCTTTCACTAAGAAAACCTTCTGAGTGAACCAAAAGATTAAGTTCAATTTTTCCCATTGAGAAGCTCATCAGAGGGCTTATAAATATGCCTTTCTTGAGCGACTTAGTTTAAATTTAACTGTTAACGAAGGCACTTCATCTGTCTTGGCCACCTTTTGAACCCAATCAGCTCAAACTTCCTCGGTTCAAAAGTACAAAGAGTTGATGATTAGAAAGAATCTTTCTTTGCATTTTCCAGGCATGTTTAAAGTACTCTCCTTTTATATTTTAAGCCACCCTTTTGTGACTTTGTGATTTTCCAAATTATTATTTTTTTTTTTATTTTTCCATTGACCAGATTTTACTGAGATTCGGTTATGTGGTAAGGGAGCTTAGGGAAAGTGGAAAAATTTTGTGTAAAATGTAAACAGCAGCAAAATAACAGCTTATGACATCGATTTATGACTTATGACATTAGAAAGAAATGAAGAGTTCGATAAGTCTGGAAACCCTTGTTTTCTTAATAATGGTCATAAAAACTAATACAATATTTTCTTGTGTATCTGCAAGGGTCTCACAATTTATTGTTCTGTATTTTTCTTTTTCTTTTTTTTTTGAGACAGTTCTTTACTTTTCTAACATCTGGTCAACTGCCCTCATTTTCACCCTGTTTTACGGTTATGTTTTGTGTTTAACTTAAACATTGAACTCCGACTATGCAGGGCAGAGAGCAGCCACAAAAAGAGGAACTGCTGCCTTGATTCCTCTATTTTAAATGTCATGTAAATAAAGGTTTTCTGCTTTTACTGCCAAAATAGATTCTAAATCTGACCAATCTGACCAGCTCACAAAGTGAGTGTTTCTGTCTCCACGCTGCAAAAGCAGGGCAAACCAGCACCACTGCACTTTGTCTAAATACCTAAATTATTTCTTTCTCTTTTGAATATTTATGTATTTATTTTACACCCTGACCAAAGAAAATGGCAAGCCTCCCATGGATGTCAGCAAAGCATGGCATATCAAGTTGCAGTAAGATTAAGCAGCTCCGCTTTGTATTAAGGCTGGGCATGGCAACCAGTGTGAGGAGTAGGGTCCCTAAAAGCCAGCACAAGAGTAGAAACAGCCCCTCCCCCACTGTTAGGAGTTCCCCAAGATGACCAAGCTACACAACTGTCACATATATGAAAAGAGTGTAGGTTGGTCCAATGCAGGCTCCCTAGTTTTCGATACAGTCTCTATGAGTTCCTATAAGCTCTGGTTAGAAATTTCTGGGGGTTCCCTTGTGATATCCTTGACAGTTCTGGTTCATATAATCTTTCTTCCCCCTCTTCAGCAGGACTCCCCAAGCTCAGCCTATTGTTTGGTTGTGGGGCTCAGAATCTGTTTCTATTAGTTTCTGGATGAAGCCTCTCAGATGACTATTGGACTAGGCACCAGTCTCAGAACATCATTTGGCATCATGACGCAGACAATTTTTTTCTCTCCAGTCGTGTTTGGTTCTATTCTAGGACTCTAGACTATCCAGCCTCTGGGTACTGGCACTCCAGGCAGTGTCAGGGGTGGGTTCACTCTTGTGAACTTGTTCTCAGGCTGTACCAGTCATTGGTTAGCCACTCTCACAGTCTTGGTGCCACCCTTACTCCTGCACATCCCATAAGCAGGACAGACTATAGGTTGAAGGTTATATGGCTTGGTTGGTGTCCCATTCACAACATTGGTAGTCTTGCCTGGTCACAAGAGATGGCCCATTCAGTCTACATATTCCTTATTGCTAGGAGTCCTAGCAGAGGTCACCCTTGTGGATTCCTGGAAGTTTCCCTTATACCAGGTTTCTATCTAACCCTGAAATGATCCCCTTCCTAGTTACCTCTTTCAATATTCTACCCCCACCCCACCTGCACCCAATCCCTCATGTTCCCATCCCATGGACCCCAGTTCACCCACAAATCTTTTCTATTTCCCCTTCCCAGGGAGATTTAGTGTCCACCTTGAGCCCTCTTTTTTTTACCTAGCCTCTCTGCATCTGTGGGTTGAAGCACGGTTTTCCTTTATAACTAATATCCACTTATAAGTGAATAGATACCATATTTATTTATCTTTCTACTTCTGGCTTACCTCACCCAGGATGGTTTTTTCAGCTCCATCCATTTTACTTTAAATTTCATGATGTTTTTTAACAGCTCAGTAATACTCCATTGCATAAGTATACCACTTTTTTCTCATCCAGTTCTTCAGTTGAGGGACATCAAGATTTATTTCAGGTTCTGGTTATTATGAATATTGCTTCTATGAACGTAGTTGAGCAAGTGTTTTTGTGGGATGACTGAGAATCCTTTGGGTATATGATCAAAGTGGTATATCTGGATCTTGTGGTGGATCAGTTCTCAATTTTCTAAGAAACCGTCGTATTGATTTCCCCAGTGGCTGTTCAAGTTTGTACTCCCACCAGCAGTGGAGGAGTATTCCCTTGGCTCCACATCCTTTCCAGCATAAGCTGTCAATTATATTTGTTATCTTAGCCATTCTGACAGATATAAGATGGAATTTCAGAGTCATTTTGATTTGCATTTCCCTGTTGGCTAAGCTTGTTGAACATTTCTTTAAGTGATTCTTTGTCATTTGAGATTCCTCTGTTGAGAATTCCCTATTTGGATTCGAACCCCATTTTTAATTGTATTATTTAGTTTTTTGATGTCTAATTTCTTGAGTTCTTTATATATTTTAGAAATCAGCCCTCTGTTGGATGTGAGGTTGGTGAAGATCTTTTTTCTCTATTCTGTAGGCTGCTGTTTTGTCCTATCGGTTATATCCTTTGCCTTACAGAAGCTTTTCAGTTTCATGAGATCTCATTTATTGTTGAACTTAGTGTCTGTGCTATTACGGTTTCATTCAGAAAGTTGTTTCCTCTGCCAATGCATTCAAAAGCTATTCCTCACTTTCTCTTCTATCGGGTTCAATGTATTTGGATTTATATTAAAGTCTTGAGTCACTTGGACTTGAATTTTGTGCAGGGTGATAGATATGTATCTACTTGCGTTCTTCTACATTCTAACATCCAGTTAGACCAGCATCATTTGTTGAACATACTTAATTTTTTCCATTATATAGTTTTGGCTTTTGTCAAAAGTAAGGTACCAATAGGTGTGTACATTTACATCTGGGTCTTTGGCTCAATTCCATTGACTAATCTGTCTGTTTTCATGCCAATACCATGAAGTTTTTATTCTTATAGCTCTGTAGTAGAACTTGAAATCTGTAATGGTGTTATTTCCAGAATTTCTTCTATTATACAGGATTGTATCAGCTATCCTGGGTTTTTTGTTTTTCCATATTAAGTTAAATATTGTTAAGTATTGTTCTTTCAAGGTCTGTAAAGAATTATGTTGGGATTTTAATGAGGACTGCTTTGAATCTGTAGATTGATTTTGATAAGATGAACATTTTTATTTTGTTAATCCCAATGATCCATGATCATGTGGGCTCTTTCTATATTCTGATACCTTCTCCAATTTCTTTCTTCAAAGACTTAAAGCTCTTGTCACGCTGTTCTTTCACTTGTTTGGTGAGAGTTACTCCAAGATATTTTATATTATTTGTGACAATTATAAAGGGTGTTGTTTCTCTAATGTTTTTCTCAGCCCATATATCATTTATATGCAGGAGGGCTACTGATTTTTTAAGTTAATCTGTATCCAGTCACTTCAATAAAGGTGTTCATCAGCTGTAGGAATTTTTTGGTAGAAGTTTTGGGGTTGCTTATGTATACTATTAAATCATCTGTGAATAATGATACTTTGACTTTTTCTAATTTGTGTTCCCTAGATCTTATTGCTTTATTTCTCTAGCTAGAAACTCAAATATTATATTGAATAGATATGGAGAGAGTGGGTAACCATGTTTCTGATTTTAGTGGAATTGCTTTGAGTTTCTCTTCCTTTAATTTGATGCTGGCTATTGACTTGCTGTATTTTGCTTTTATTATGTTTGGGTATGTCCCTTGTATCCTTGATCCCTCCAAGTATTTTATCATGGAAGAGTATTAGGTATTGTCAAAGGCTTTTTCAGCATCTAATGAAATGATCATATATGTTTTTCTTTCAGATTGTTTATTTTATTTTATGTACATAATTTTTTTATTTTATTTATAAGATGAATTGCATTAACAGATTTTTGTGTGTTGAGTGATCCCAGCATCTCTGGGATAAGTCCACTTAATCATGGTGGATAAGCTTTTAGTTTGTGTTCTTGGGTTTTGTTTCTGAGTATTTTATTGAGTATTTTTTAATCTATGTGCAAGAAAATATTAATTGTCCTTAAAAGGAATAGAAATTTTAAACGAATTTACCTTGAGGATATTGTACTAAGTAAAACAAGCCAGGAACAAAAGGTGAATACTCTTTTTAAAAGAGATTTGTTTTTATTTTATGTGTCTGGATGTTTTGCCTGCATGTATGTATGTGCATCGCATGTGTTCATTGCCTGTAGAGGCCAGAAGAGGGTGTCATATTTCCTGGAACTGACATTAGGAATAGTCCTTAACAGCTATGTGGATGCTGGGAATCAAAACTCAGCCTTCTAGAAGAGCAGTCAGTACACTTAACTGATAAGCCATCTCTTCAACCTCTGGAAAAGAGTGTATTAATTCACTTATATAAGATTCAATTTTGTAGAAAAGGCAAAATGGTGGTTCCCTATAAGCAAAGTATGGGGAGAATGGAATTTCTTCCTAATGAAAATGTAGCTTCAATTTGAGAAGATGAAGAAGTTCAAGAAACAGTAAATGGTGAGGGTTATAGTAATTTCATTCTTATTAACAGTTTGTGAAATAAAATTAATTATATTTAAAAAGTGAGCCAAATGGCATCTTTATAAAAATTGTCTTTATTAAATTATCTAATAAAGCACCAAGTGAAATATATAAAGGGAAATCTATTATTAAATCAGTTCAGTGATCCAGTACATATTTCTAGATAAGGTATTTATTACTACTATATATTTCATGCCCTTTATGACACTTGATTCTTTCGACACTCTTTAAGAGGTCAAAATTTAATAAGTTAAAAAAAAGTTTAAAAAATTAAGCAAGTAGTAAAAAATTGGGATCACTTGTGGTTTTATAGTGCAAATAACTCTTGGTCTATTTTATTTACAAATTTAATTCTTATTGTATGTATTATTTATTATACATGGTACTAACATGGTAAGAAATTCCCATATAAGTATATATTGTACACTGAGCATATACACTCCTTTCTCCCCTACTCTACTCTTTCTCACAACCACACTAAACAATGACAAATATCCATAACCCACTAAAAAAAAAAAAAACCACCCCTCACACGACATTGCATTCGTAAGTTTACTTCCTGCTGTCTGGGGGCAATGGCATCTTCAGGGCACCCTGAAAAGAAAAATTTGGGTTAATTGTCAAGTCCTGGGAGAGGCAGCTGTATCATCTGTTATCCAGTCTTTGCATAAGGAGAAAGTGCAGGGCTTGTCTCAAGTCCTGGATAGAGTAGCCTGTGAAGCTAGATCATCTCAGCTAGCCACCTCGAAACTGTCCTGAGCAATTTATAGTCCAAAGCAGATGTTTGGGTGGTGTTTGTCAGCTTAGTAGCATTATATTAGTCTATGTGAAATCATTGTTGTGGGGGCCCATCATCTCTTTGAGACTTCGGAGATCACATTAGGTCAGATTATTCTTTTTCTTGGTAATTTTTTCAAGGTAGTTCTCCCTTCTTTGGATGCTTATATATCCAAATATTTTTAAATTTCTCAATAATTGTTTTTATTTCCCAAAATGACAAAAACAAAATCCTTCCCCACTCCTCACTTTGGAGTGTTTCCCTTTAGACAAGTTATATCTGGTCAAACAAACAAACAAACAAAAAAAAACAACATTTGTTAGTTTTATAGGTTAGTTTAGATTGAATGGGCACATTGTTGGATGAACTATCATATCTTCTAATTATGAGGTCTCTCATTCAAACCTAATCATTCTCAATATTGATTTATGGTTTCTTCTGAAATTTTTGTTTTGTTTTCTAAAACTGTTCTATCATCCAGAGAAAGTATGTTTTTACAATAGGCCTTAGATTTTTTAATTGCTCTGGGAAAGAGTTTCCTCCACAGTAACAGGAAATGACTGAATCAAATGTGACATGGGGGCCTGCATGAGGCCCCTCAAACCATTTTATAAAGGTAAAAGATTATCTTGACTGTTCCTCATTCATTTACATTCATTAGTCCAATGCCTGCCCTTATTATATCTTCTGCATAATCCAGAAGTGAAGAATGTTCTGTTTGGAGTATACTTAGAAAAAAAAACATTGTTTTTAGGAATGCCCTGTTCACAACCCCCTTTTTAGGTGGCTTTGTTTACCTCAAGTGAAACGTTTGACATTTTAATTTTTCCTCAAACCTCTGGAAATCTCCTCTCCTATTCAAGTACCATTATGATCATGAGATTCAATATTGATTATATCTCAGACCTATTCCTCCAAGGGTGCTGATCTTGTCTTTAAAGGCCTAATTATCCTTTTTTATTGAGAATTAGAATTTTCAAAATCCAGAGATTCAATTATTATTTGTCTAGCTTCTGAATTTGGTATCACCTTATTTACTGCTGAAGTCAATCTTTGTAAGAAATCAGTGAAGGTTTCTTTTGGGTTTTGGATGACTTTAGTAAATGTTAAAATTTTCTTTCCTACTTCTTCAATTCTGTCCCAAGCATTCAAAGCTGCTGTGAGGTGCAAAGTCAGAGCGTGATCATCACACAGAGATTGCCTTTTTAATATTAGCATTATCTCCCTCCCCAAGAAGTTAGTCTTGGGATATTTCCATACTTCTAATTCTACTTCATTATTCAATTGTTTTAGCCTCATCTTTTTACCAGGTCCTCCACTGGAATTGAGGACCAGGCTCCAAACCTGCTCTCTCCAAATCACCAGTCTTGATGGATGATTCTATTACAAGTTGACTGCGAGTTTAATATCTGGTTCACAAAAGGTGAATGCATACCATATGAGACTATTGCATCCTTGAATCTCCTTAAATCTAACATTTCCAAGGATTCCAGTGAGCTGAGCACTTAAACAGCCTTGGAGATATCTGTTATTTGGCAGTTTCTGTAAGGTGACTGGATAAATTAAGTCTGGTTGTTTGGAAACCTTAGACTGTTCCTCTCTAACCTTATAATGTAGCACAAAAACTGATTTTCCTCTGCCTGGATTTGAATATCTCTATGATATGTTTTAATAGGGTTTTCTAAGATTTGTATCTTGGCATTAATATCAACCTTTTAAAAGATGAATTAAGAAATATTAACATGATAATTAACATTATGTCAATCTCAGTTAAGTTGATTATCCCTTCGTTCAATTAGTTTAATTGTTCAAATTCTAAATCATGTATTGAATAATCATACAGAGACCTAACTCTCTCCATTGTAATTGTGTTTCCCATTTTTCTACGTGGAAAAATCTCTCTCTCTCTTTCTCCCCCCCTCTCTTTAATTCCTCCCTTTAAGAGTTCTTAATTGTCTCACTAAATCTGCTGCTGCTGCTGATTCAGATGACAATGAAGGGTGAAACTGACTGCTGCTACATAGAACCGTAGAAGCCCAAGTGAGTCTCAAGGTAGCTTCCTAGTTTGGTCACAGTTCTAGGAGGGGATCCACAGACCACTGGGAAAAAATAAGCCAAAGAGCCAGTCATCTGCACTGGGGACTGTGCAAAAGCGGCTAACTCCTGGGGCATTTGGAGCTAAAACACCTGCGGAGTTTGCTGCAGAGACGCTGTAAAAGAAAAATCGGGCCCATTCAGAGGACTTGGAGAAATGATAAAAGGAAAACCCAGCCAGTGAGGCAGTGACCTCAGTTGCATATAGCTCCTGCCTGGTTTTTTTTTTTTTTTTTTTGTGAATTTGTGCCCTAGAGTTGGATGGAAGATGTAGTAAGAATTCTAACTGATCTTAATAATAAAAACCTGGAGTTAGATATTAGGGGGTGAACGTTGAAAGATCAGGGAAGCAGTGCAGCCTGTCACTAGCTCTTACCTCTATGAAATTCTCAGACCAAATGGGGCATCCTGTATCTACAAGTCCAGAGACAATTCCATATATCCTGAACTTCTGGTGTCCTTCCGCCTTATATTCCTTTCTCTGCCTAGCCATATTACTTCTCATCTCCACCTCCTTAGTGCTAGGATTAAAAGTGTGAGCCACCACTGCTTGGTTCTGTTTCTCTTTTAGACCTAGTCAATCTCATGTAGCCCAGGGTGACCTTAAACTCTGAGATCTGTCTGCCTCTGTCTCTTGAGTATGGGGATTAAAGGTGTGTACTACCACTGCCTGGTCTCTATAGCTAACTAGTGTGGCTAGCTTTACACTCTGATCTTCAGAAAAGCTTTATTTGTTAAAGCACAAACAAAATATCACCACATTGGGAACTGGATTTCTGATGACCTCTGCTCCAGCAGGGGTTGGCTGACCAAGATTGGAACTGAAGTTCTTTCTATGTTTTTGCATGGCCTCTGATCTGACCATGAGTCCTCTGAGGTTCCAATGCTAGGCTGACTTCTGGAGGGGATAAGAGGCTTCTGCCTGGTTTTCAAGGAGTTACCCTGGTCCCTGGGATTCAGGATCTTGGTCTGGCATCTGATGGGGTGGATGGCTTCTGCCAGAGGTATGCGTCAGGATACGGTGATGAGAAGAGGAGGGGATGTTGGAAATATTGTGTGAACACGGGCAGGGTAGGGGGCAGTATTTCCTGTACTTCAAGATGCTGGTCTGGCCTCTGGTAGAAGTGAAGGTTTCTGCCAGAGGTCTGGGCCTGGATGTGGTGACAAAGAGAAGGGAAGTTAGGGGTATATTGGGCAGACATTGGTAGGACAACGGGAAGGGGTGCTTACCTGGTTTTCAGGGAGCTAGCCTGGCCTTTAATGGACTGGGAGACTTCGACCAGAAGTGTGCCAGGATATGGTGATAAGGAAAGGAATGGCAGTTGGAGTTAAGCTGGGTAAACATGGGAGTGGTAGGGGAAATCTTCCTTCTTTTTCATTTCTACCGCCACCTGTATATAACCAGACTGAGCTTTAAAAACTGTAAATTGGATTATGACACTGCTGTCTTTCTAAGGGATGCACATTGAAATTGGATTATATGGAAAACTCCTCCTCAGGAGTGTATTCTCTGTTCTGGCTCTTGCCTCATATGCTATCTCTCTTAGTGCATTCTGATACCTGGGTGTCACACATGCTGCCCTCTCTTCCTGAGACACAACTTGCTTGCCACTGTGACTGCTTCTGCTCTCGTCTTTCTCTACTCTTTGAAAATCATCTCCCCATTCATCTCTTTTCTTCTCTGAGGTCCTGTTCAACCCACTATAAGTCCTTCTTGGTTCCCAGCTACTGTCCAGTTTATTCTCTCTCTCTCTCTCTCTCTCTCTCTCTCTCTCTCTCTCTCTTCCTTTCTTCCTTTCTTTCTTATTTTTTTGAGGCAGGGTTTGTCTGTAGCTTTGGAGCTTGTCTGGGAACTAGCTCTTGTGTTGGTCAAGTCCCTCTAGTTGGTCCCGGGCCTGGCTACTGAAATAATCACACAGAAAGTGTATTAATTAAATCACTACTTGGCCTAGTAGCTCTCGCTTCTTATTGGCTAACTCCTACTTCTTAATTTGACCCATCTCCATCAATCTATGCATTACTACAAGGTCGTGGCCTACCAGCAAAGTTTCGGTACATCTATCACCTGCAGCGGCTCCGTGACTTCTCTCTAACTCAGCCTTCCTCTTCCCCTGCTATAGGCCAAGCCAGTTTCTTCATCCATTAACCAATAAAAGCAACACATAGACAGATAAAGCTCCCACATCACTCTTGTAAGCCAGGCTGACCTTGATTTCACAGAGATCCACCTGCCTCTGCCTCCCAAGTGCTGGGATTAAATGTGTGCACCACCACCACCTGGCCAATCTATTTTCTTTATAATTCTTATTTCTGTTTGGAATAATATACCAATTTACTTCATTACTTAGTTACTATATAGATGCCGGGTAAATGCATATCAAATGAATGAATAGCTTAAGAGTACTGTGCATTAAGAGAAAAGATGAATGTGATTTCCTACAAAGAGCAAGAGTTCTCTATGTGTTAGCTGTAGCAGGAAGATTTGTTTAAAGCTGATATAATGTTATAAATATGAAGATACATAAATAGTCCATTCCTTTGCCAGTTTCATAGCAAAACCTTTACTCTACTTTCTCAGCTACTCAGAGAAATGATTCCCCGAGGCTAAATGTGTAACACATTTAAATAAACATATTTAGGAAAAAAAACCCTTGGGTAAGCTTAAGATAAAGGAAAGCCATGCAGAAAAGATATTTTTGGAGTGATATGCCATCTGATTGTTAATTTTTATCTCTGCTTATGTCGGAGAACAGAAAGTGTGTCATGACATGCTTCTGAACACCTCCCCTAGGATTTGCCGCCTAAGTTATAACTCAGTTTGCCTTGTAGAACTTAAAAAGGTATAGAAAGCAATTGATTTCTCTGTATTTAAAAATTGTGAAAGAAAATTACCTGGCAGAAACTGGGGGAGGGAAAGATGTAAGAAGGATGACCCTGTGGTAAGTGAGTTATGGGGGACTGCCTGAATATTTATGTCCATTTGGAAA
Source organism: Myodes glareolus (assembly GCF_982192425.1). Classification (NCBI taxonomy): domain Eukaryota; kingdom Metazoa; phylum Chordata; class Mammalia; order Rodentia; family Cricetidae; genus Myodes; species Myodes glareolus. The sequence goes on along the minus strand of NC_142046.1, from coordinate 40,107,711 downwards.
TTTGAATACCTTGTTTAAACTCTGTTCACCAAGCAGATTTCTAGTAACCCACTTTGCTCAGCATGCATGAAGGGAAAGAAGGTACTGTGATTTTAATCACTTGGGATTGTTGGTAAAGAGTTTTATAGATATTTGCCAGTATATAAATAATTATATTTGCAAAGTTTAATTCCTACCACCTGAAAATTAGTGGGCTGTTTATGTGTGTTTCTAATGGTTAAACTGAAACCTAGAGACAGACAGATTTACCTAGACAAGAAAGGGCCAAGGTGAGCGTGTGAGACAAATTCCTGCCTCTCTGTATATTTGAATCGTACTTCCATTTTTTTATTCCTTTGTCTCTCTTGCCAGTAAGTGGCCTGGATTAGAGGCTTCTGCTACACAAAGAGTATGAGTACTAGTAATCTTATTATTACCATAAGATCTGAGATTCAGATTATCAGTAGAGAGAAAGATAATAGATTTTATACTAATGCAATAGAACAAATGATAGCTTTTACAGAAGTATAGGTTATATCTTACTTATACTTTAGTTCAAAACAGAATCAGTTTGTTAACTATTCCCACAAAATGGTGGTGTCAGACAGCCAATTAAAGGGTCTCTCATTCTTGCCTCAATTTCAAAATTTTGTTAGGTCACAATATTTGCTATTCGTTTGATTCCAGCTTGGGTTCTGCACCATAGGCAGACAATTGGATAGCATGATCTCTAAGCATACTTGGGAAGCAATTCAGCAGCAATGATGCTGTATATGGACAGGACAATCCAATAGTTATTGACTAGGAAGATTTAAAGTCACAGGGAGAAGTGTTAGATAATAGAGATATCAGAAGCCAAACAGAGGGAAAGGAACCTGTAAAGCGAAGTCGTGGAGCAGGAGAAGCCTTCATAATGAGGAAGCCACATGTAGTAAAACTTTGCGAACAAAGAAGTTAGCTGCATGGGGGAAGTGAACCCAGACAGGAGTGAAAGGAGGCCATAGATAATGTCGATGTCACTAAATCAATTGTTCTAAGGTTGAAGATGTTGTGGATTACAGACATCATTAGATAAAATTAACTTTCTTTTAAAAATGTATCTATGAGATTTTTTTCCCATCTTTATGCGGCTTTATTTTAACCTCTATTTCTTTTATTTTTAACTTTTACTCTTTTTTTTAAATTTACTTATTTATTTATTTATAAAAATTTCCACTTCCTCCCCTCCTCTTAATACCCTCCCATTCCCCACACCCCCTCTCCTTCTCCCTCTCCAGTCCTAAGAGCAGTCAGGGTTTCCTGCCCTGTGGGAAGTTCAAGTTTCTCCCCCCTCCCTCCAGGTCTAGGAAGGTGAGCATCCAAACAGACTAGGATCCCAAAAAGCCAGTACACGCAGACGAAACAAGATCCAGTGCCATTGTCAATGGCTTCTCAGTCAGCCACCATGACAGCCACATTCAGAGAATCCGGTTTGATCACATGCTCGTTCAGTCCCAGTCCAGCTGGCCTTGGTGAGCTCTCATTAGATCAGTCCCTTTGTATCAGTGGGTGAACGCACCCCTCGCGGTCCTGACTTCCTTTTTCATGTTCTCTCTCCTTCTGCTTTTCATTTGGACCTTGGGGGCTCAGTCCAGGGCTCCAATGTGGGTCTCCGTCTCTATCTCCACCCATCGTCTGATGAAGGTTCGCTCTGATCCTGCCTTCCTTGCTCACATTCTCCCTCCTTCTGCTTCTCATTTGGACCATATTCCTCTTTTTGGGTCTGAGTTACCTCAGTAAAGTGTTTTCTATTTCCATCCATTTGCATGCAAAATTCAAGATGTCATTGTGTTTTACCGCTGAGTAAAACTCTAATGTGTATATGTTCCACACCTTCTTTAACCATTCTTCTATTGAGGGGAACCTAGGTTGTTTCCAGGTTCTGGCTATTGCAAATAGTGCTGCTATGAACATAGTTGAACAAATGCTTTTGTAGTATGATAGGGCATCTCTTGGGTCCTGAGGGAGGTTGACTCCCAGTTTCCTGAGAAACCGCCACACTAATTTCCACAGTGGCTGCACAAGTTTCCATTCCCACCAACAATGGATGAGTGTTCCCCTCACTCCCCATCCTCTCCAGCATAGGCTATCATTGGTGTTTTTGAGTTTAGCTATTCTGACACGTGTAAGATGGTATCTCAAAGTTGTTTTGATTTGCATTTCCCTGATCGGTAAGGAGGTTGAGCATGACCTTAAGTGCCTTTTGGCCATTCGGAGTTCATCTGTTGTGAATTCTCTGTTCAGTTCAGTACCCCATTTTTAAATTGGGTTAATTAGAGTTTTAGTGTTTAGTTTCTTGAGTTCTTTGTATATTTTGGAGATCAGATCTTTGCCTGATAAGGGGTTGGTGAAGATCTTCTCCCAGTCAGAAGGTAGCCTTTTTGTCTTAGTTGAACCTATTTTCAGAACTCTTTTTCCATGTATAGACATGGATATTGATATGAAAGTCCAATAAGTTTATAATTTTATGACACAAAGTATTTCTGTCTATGTGATTATGACAAGTCTATTACTAACTCTGGGTCTCAGTTGCTTACCTATAAAATGTGAGTATTAGGCTATAATTTTTCTGGTGAAATACAATACTGAGGATATTTATATAAGACAGTGGATGTGTCTTTGCCTTTACTAGAGTGCTACTGATTTTTTAGAAGAAAGATAGATCCCAGAACTTATTTTCTAATCCAACTTTTTATTAATGAACAGATTTGACAGGGCTTAACTAAGAAAAGAGAAAAAACTATGAGAACTGAACAAAAAGGAAGTTATTATAGGGAACTGATCACAAAGCCCTTGGAGGAAGAGATCAATAAGGCATAGTGAAGTTAAGAAGAAATGAGTAGATCAAGATCATGATCAAGATCATTACGAGCCTTTTATTAAAAACAAAACCTTTAGGGGCCGACAAGATGGCTTAGTGATTAAGAGCAAGCGGCGCTCTTGCAGAGATCTGGAGCTCTGTTACAGCATCAAAGCCTGGTGGTATTCAACTGTATCTATCACTGTCTTTGGTGACTCAGAGTCTCCTCTGGCTACTTCTGGCATCTGCCCTCAGGCACACACACACACACACACACACACACACACACACACACATACACATTTTAAAAAACAAACACAAAGCTGTCTTTTAAGGAGTAGAAAAACTTACTTTGCGTCTCTCTTAGCCTCAGTTATAAAATAGTTTCTTTAAACAATGTAACTATCAAAGTCACCAAACCACTTGTAAAAAAGCTGCTGAAGCATTTCCTGAAACCCTGATGACTGAACTTGACTCTGAGTTATCTGTCTATTATTTCAGTCACTACACTCATGAGCTGCATTCTGATATCATTCTGCTCTCAAATTCTCTTCTGTGTCCTTAAAACAAGAATCACATCTCAGCTACATGTGAGTAGGAACCTTGCATTCCAAGTAGACTCCTAAGATTGTATCATGGGTTGTGCGGAGTTGTATTCCCATAACCAGAGACACCACAACCAAAAGTCAGAAGAACTGAAACACAGTAAATTTTCTCGGAAACAACAGAGATCTGAAATTTCAGAGCAGAGCTGTTCTTAACAACTACAACCCCAACAGCGCTGGTTGAAGGATGTATCCTGTGCAAGAGTTCTCTAGGAACAGCTGGATGGTTGTTGGAACATGGGAGAAACAAGTGCCTTCATCCCTCTGAAAAAAGCCTCAGGGCCAGTCTTCCCTTAGAAAATGGAGAGGCTAGTCTTCAGACGTTCAACTTGACAACTGGTCAACCTCCTGTACTGAGCACCTGGGAATGTGTGCTCCTGGAGATGATAAGGTGTGCTTAAGACTGACTTTATGAATTTCTCCCTTCATAGGAGTCCACATTCAGCCACAAGAGATTTGTTGGAAGTATTTTTAGTGTTTTTTTTATGGCTTATGGCTCTAGAAACTTCTGTTCCAGGTAGGCATAACTCACCTGTTTGCCTCTGGATGAATGTATCTTTTTAGATTTGGGGAAAACATTCTGTCTTTTTTCACTCCATTCAGTTTTTCATTGTTCAATGATGGAAGTGACAACTTCCATCCTTATGTTGGACCTACAAACAGGTGTCCTATGTTCTTTGTTTATTGTATTTAACCATCGTGGGTGAATGTGTAAAGAATATGCCCAACAGTCTGAGTGGAATTACTTCAAGAGGAACAATGACAATGCAAGGGGGCATATCCACCCTATTGCTACCTGAAACAATAATATAATTTAAGTCATGGTCTCATAGCAAGGTTAGGGTTCAACTCCCGCCCTTGGGCCTACAATACATTTTACAAGGATAGGAAATGGAGGTGATCCTTAGTATTACATCTTGTTCAGTAAAAATTTGGGGTCCCGAGTCATTATTTTGGTTACTATGAGTTAGTGTTGAGGATCAAATTCCCAAATATGTAATGCATCATTTCCCCTTAGTGCTTAATAGGTTTTAAACAAGAAGTTTAAAATTCTGAACACACTGAGTTGAAGTACTTTCTCTCTCAAAGAGCCTAGAAACACTAGCATGCTCGAGTCCATTGTGATTTCCCAAGAGACCAAAGCCTGCATTTTCCAAGTGCCTTTGACCATGAATGTGTTCTTGCTTTCTGGAATTTTGCATTTCAAAATTGTGAAATGATAAACAAGAAGCACAATCTTCAAGGATCTAATTTGCTCAGGCATTGAATATAAATGATGATTGCTCTAATAGTCTTTCTACTGAAACTAAATGAGAACAATGTTGAAAACATTTGTTATCATGGTGGGCACAGAAGGAGCACTGAGTCAGTGTTGAAGATTTTTAGTTACTATTTTTTCTTTCTTTGGGGGACATTGCCTTTTAAAATGATCTTAAGAAATAAGTCCTGCTTGAGATATTTAACAATTTAACAACTGTTATGACTCAGGCAATGACTAATCAGAAACGAACAACTGTTATTATTCATTGTGGTATGAAGTTGGTCCCAGGAAATGGGTAAAGGTGGGCAATTAAGACAAGTATCAGAACCAAAGATTTATAGCAATAACAAGATTAATATTTTAATGCTCAGGTACCTATACTAGTACATAGCATACATATATATCTATACTAGCACATCTGCCCACTGCCAACTTTCACATAAGCAATGAGTTCAGACAAACAAAGTATACAGAGCAAAGACACAGAGTCAGAGATGCTTTTCCCAGCAAGGTGGAGACACAAGGGAAAGAGGTGGGCAGGAAAGCTGTCTTAAATACTTACAGATGTGTCAGGTGAAAGACAGCTAGACTTATGGTTTGTTTCCACAGGGTTCAGACAAAAACAGTTAATACATGAAAATAATAGGGGATAAAAGTTCAGCTTTAGACAACAAAGTTTTCCAAATTCAGAAAAGTTTAGAGGATGCTCCCGTGAAGCACCAGATTCTCCAGTATTAAAAGATGTTTACAAAGACAGAACCAAATGCATAGATGCCAAATGTTAACAGGATGTCCTAGAAGAAATACAGTTACTTAACAGTTCTGTAGATCCTATTGATCTCAAGTATCTTTGGTCCAAGAAGCGGGGGGGTCTCAGTTATAACTGTCGCATCTCCATGAACAAATTCCGTACAGTATATTGTTTATTTCCATCTGTAACCACAAGAAAAGTATGAGAATTACGTAATTTTAACAGCAAGACAAGCTTCTGGTAAGTTACAGAATAAGTTGAGAACTTGTTCACTTTTAAAAGACTATGAACCCCAGGACAGGTGAGTAAAAGAAGTCCCCATCTCAGGGCAAGCAGCTTGAACCTGAGGCAAGCTTATTTCTTGTGAGGAATTTTGAAACGCTCTCTTTTGTCTTAATTCAACACCTAAATGCATTTAATTGCATAATAATGCCAGCTACGTTAGTGAAGAAGGGGCCAACAGGGTGTTAAAAAGCAGGGCACACAAAGAAAGATTGAGGAAGGTAGGGAACGGGAGGGCATCAAGAAGTGTGGTGTATTTTATTTACCTGTGCCCTTGATTTTTCCTTGCCTTCACTTCTGCCTCACAGAGTTCCATCTCTATGATCAGTGGGTTTTTCATCTGTAAAGGAGGCAGTTGGTTGAAACTCTGAGTCTTCATCCAGCCAACATTTAAAAAGTGCATACTCGGTAACAGACGCTACGCAATGTGACCGTTCAGGTCCCCAGGCATTCTCTGATTTTCCAAATCAGTGACCAGAAGTTTAAGATGCTGGGCGGCCCGGTGTTGCCTTTGCAAAGCTCACAATAGAATTCCCCTCATAGCCGTATCAAATAACTCTCCAGTGAAAGGGCTGTAAACAATAGAACCTATCACCTGTATGCATATTATCAATATACTCAGATCAGTTTACAAAGAGCACAGGGATTAGAGGTGACTAAAAAAACAAATTATTGTGAAGCTGTCACCAATCTTGTCTTTAGGAAGACTGAATTTTGACTTATTCTCTGATTCATTTTCTTCTCCTCCCTTGGGATTTTGGAAATAAGTAATAAGTGGCTCCCTAAATTCTATTCCCAGATCTTCTGTATGCATGAATTTTGTTCTCAGATATAAAAACCTCAAGACACTGTAGCCTGGGAGGTGCTAACCGTCAAACTATGCAATGCAGTGAATGGGAAGAATACGTATAAGCCTTAGGCTTTCCGGCACTGGTAGCCATTTCTATAAAAACCAGCCTGTCGTAGAGAGGCTGCCTAGGATTTCTTCATCTTTTTGGCCCATAAAGAATGGGCTTGTTTGATTATGCATTTGATTTTTTTTGTTAGAAATACAAACAACTGTAAGGATCATTTGCAAATGTCCATGAACATTGGACCCAAGAATTATTAATGTTGAGAACTCAGTATTGGGATGTTGCAATATAAAGGAAGAAAAACAGAGGAAATCTCAAGATAAGGTAGTACACATGAGCACACACACACACACACACACACACACACACATTCTCTCTCTCTCTCTCTCTCTCTCTCTCTCTCTCTCTCTCTCTTTCTCTCTTAAAATGTATTAGCATAATGGGAAAATGGCCAGCGACTGTCATGGGGTTTTACCTCTTCACCTGGGTCCACCATTAAGCAGAAAGCAATCTGGTCCCCTATTTTAAAGAGTTATATATGATGGGTGTGTGTGTGTGTGTGTGTGTGTGTGTGTGTGTGTGTGTGTGTGTGTGTTTGTGCATGAGACAGAATTTCATGCATCTCATGCTGACCTCAAGTGCCACATAGCCACACATGGCATCAAACTCCTCACAAGTGACTCTGCAGTGCTGGGGTCAAACCTGGTGCTGTATACATGTTAGCCAAGTATTCTACTCACTGAGCCACATGCCCAGATCGGTTTTGCTATGTTCATGAATAAAAAACATATTTATGCTTCACATTTTGGTCTTCACCATACAGATAATCTTGACAAGTTGCCTATACTTCTTGCACCCTAGTGTTTTCATTTACAAAATTATGGAAGAGAACAGCCGTCCTCCAAGGCTATTGGGAGAATTAAAGACTTTTGGAAAGCACTTGACTAACCATTGGTTCATAGTAAATGTTTATGTATGATTCTTATCAGTATTACCATTATTCTGAGGCATTTACTTGCCCCAAGGCTCTAAGTTCTTAAGAAAGATGAATGCAAAATAAAAGGCAACAGCTTTCTGCTCCAAAGATCTTTTTCCTTTTATTTCTCCATTCGGGTATGGACTGGAAATCAGGACGTACATCATTGCTTGTTATAATGTGCACATCAGGATCGGGACGAACAGGTACTCATTTATAATGCACATCCTGGGATGCAACACTATCAGAATACCAGAGAACGTAGTCTAGAAATGCATTGTTTTAAATGAGGTATCCAGAGGATTCTCAGACCAACTGGAGACTGAAGATAACAGAACAGAGCAGGCCTGGCCTGCTTTTGCTTACTTAAAGTAGTAATTCTGTCTGCAAGTGTATGTTATACAGAACCGCTGGTCTCTCAGGATAGGATCCTATTTAATAGACACAGACACTCTCCAGTCTCAGAAGGCAGCTTTTAGCACACAGTCAACTTTTCAAATCAGAAACTGTTCCTATGTTAACAATTCCTATGTTAAATTATTGGTCAGTGTGTACTAGGGATGGAAGCAGGTTTTTCTGGCCAGGTTTCTGTGTTTCTAATCATACCAGAGAGGTTTTTTTCTGCCTGAACATAAGTTGTTTCCCTTTTGACATTTTTTTCCTGAGAAATTTTGCCCAGAATAGTTATCAATGCATGAGTCAAAGATAACATTGACTGCTCCAAGCAAGATTGTATATCCCAGTGAGAGAGTCTGTCTGTAGAAGTTAGCTCGATTTGGGAAACAACCAGGCTAGCTAAAAGATAAAATAATTATATTTTTATTTATAAGGGGAAAACTCTTAACAAAATAGGAATGAGAAGTCCAAGCTTAGCTGTGCTGCAAGGGAACCACAGAGAGAGGGCCCCTCTGTGTGCCATTTTTCTCCAGATATCAGAAAGCCACACCCTAACTTGGTCCCACCTCTTAAAGATAATTTGTTGGCAAAGATTCCCCATCACCTCCCCCTTTTGTCTAAATAAGAGCAATCCAAACCCAATACAAAACTATATACAATAGGAGCAAATATCAAGTACAAAATTATAACCAACATAAACAATATTAAGCAATGAACACATGCTAAATGTTTTAATAGACATTCTATTCCAAAGAGTCTAAGTCTTGCATCAGAAATAGGCTTGGCTAAACCATAAGAAGATGGTAAGTATGACTATTTAATCTTCAACCCATTGAAGGCCTGAGAAGGGAGATAATATTACTTGAGTAGGCAGGAAGTACAATCAAGCAGCTTCCAAAGCAAGCAGTAGATGGAGACAACTGGCTACCTGAGCAATCACCGAAAGTCTCATTTGCAATGTTGAAGCAACCAACTTTGGCTAAGGCCTAGTGTAACTGACAAACAATTTTCAGAGGCAGAAAATATTTTAAGACTATCTTACCCTGTCTCAGCAAGATTTGGCCAAGTTCTTTACCTTGTGTCCTGTTTATCCAGTCCAGATACCATGTACTTTGTCAGTGGTTGAGGCAGGGGCAGTTCCTTGCCCAAAGGCCAATTGTGCCAAGAAGAAAACAAACTCTGAGTTGAATGTCTTCAGTGCTCAATATTCTCTTGGGAGTAGATTGGCACTGTTAGGAGCAATCATGTCTCATGTCAACAGAACCCTAAGTTATTTAAATGCCATGTTCTACAGATCCTTAAAGTAGTTGAAGATTACGTGTGAAGATTACAGAATACAATGTCTATGTATCTAAAGAACCTGGCTTGAGCATTTGAGACCTTAAAGCTTGCCCCTGAGTGACACACTTTCTCCAGCAATGCCACCCCTACTCTAACAAGACCATACCTCTGCTGAGAGCTGCTGTGGGAGTATAGAGCATGTGAAAACTAGTATCTAACATGTCTACCCACTAGACAAATAACTCCCTATTGGGAAGCCCCACTTGGCAAAGCCATGATTACAGTTACTGACTGCAAATAACCAGTTGTTTCTCACCCCTGCACATACACACTTTGGTTTTTAGAGACGGGGTTTCTCTGTAGCTTTGGAGCCTATTCAGGAACTAGCTCTTGTAGACCAGCCTGGCCTCGAACTCACAGATCCGCTTGCTTCTGCCTCCTGAGTGCTTGGATTAAAGGCATGCACCACCATCACATGGAATAGTCTCTATACTTCTGATGAATAGAAATAATATTAAGATTTTTTTTCATTACTCAGACTGACAGAGGAAATTAACAATTTTCTCAGTCAGAAAGGCAGCTAATTTTAGACTTCAGAACATATTCAAACAACCTGGTCGCTCCTGGAGATGAAAACACAAGGACACATTCCCAGGTGTTGTTTATTGCTGAATCGGGGTCGGAAATGATGAAACTTTGGTAGACACAACTCCTTGTCTAGAAACTGAGACTTTCTGCACATACTCGCTACCACTCAAACGTCAGCTCTGTCTGGGGAAGAGCTACATGCATCGCCAAGCATTACTCACTGGCTGGTCATTGTGACATCCTTAGCCTGAGAGAAACTCTGCGACTTACCTTAGGTTATGAGAATGGGTTGGACCCTGAAAATGTAACATACGGTTGTCTAGAGTTTGGCTATGGGAGGAGAGAGACCACACAGGATAGGAAGCTGTGTTGAGCATTGCAGGGAGCTGCTGGGAAAAGAGCAGAGCCGAATGAGTGGAGTGTGTGTACTGAAAGGGAGATGTAAGGAGACATGTAGAGGTATGTAACTATGTGGAGAATGTGTGGGCAATATGAAGAATGTGTGGAGATTTGTAACCATGTGGAGGCAAGGAAGAGGAAGCTGTAGAGAAAAGAGATGCAGAAGAGAAATGTACTTAAAGGTGCGTAGCCATGTGAAAATAGATGTTATTATGAATAGAGATGTGTGACTGTGTAGGAGAGAGATGTATGTATGTAGAGAGAGACATGGAACTGCATGTAAAGAATCTGGCAGTGTGGAGACAGAGCTTCCCAGAGAACATTTTAAAGATGAAGTAAAAGAGAAAGTTGCCATCATAAAGCATGCGTGTTTCCTTATGTTTCCCCTCAGATAGATAAGAATTTTTCCTAAACCATTGCCTAAGCCATTGTGGATTTTTTTTTTCATACCCTGGGTGCTGACTGAAGGCTGGCCCCCTAGTCAGCCATACACCTCCTAAGAGTGCCATTCACTATGGGCCTATGGGGATAAGTTTTATTCAAACCTCCACAACCTTACTCTGCAAAGTTCTTTTCTCCCCACATTCTCCCCACAGCCTGTCTCCTAAAATGCATAATGCATTTGGGGCATTTACTATCTGGGTCTCTTTCTTTCTTTCTTTCTTTCTTTCTTTCTTTCTTTCTTTCTTTCTTTCTTTCTTTCTTTCTTTCTTTTCTTTCTTCCTTCCTTCCTTCCTTCCTCTCTCTTTCTCTCTCTCTCTCTCTCTTTCTTTCTCTCTCTCTCTCTCCCCCCTCCCCCTCTCTCCCTCCCTCCCTTCCTTCTTTCCTTTCTTTCTTTGTGTGTCTGCAAATGATAATTGTGTGTGGTCATGTGCATGCTATAATAAATTTGTGGATGTCAGAGAACATCTTTGTGGAGTTGGTCCTCATCTTCCACTTTGATATGGGTTCTGGAGATTGAACTTGGGGCATCCGGCTTTTGTGGCAAGTGCTGTTACCCATGAATTCCTGATAGTCCTGTGTCTCCTCTTTTTTTTTTTAAGAATTCATTTCATTTTAAAGTGTGAGTATGTTGGTGGAGTGGGACTTATAACACACATCATCATTTCAGGTGCCCAAGGATGCCAAAGACAACTGACCCCTTAGAGCTGAAATTTCATGTGGCAACCTGAGAAGCATCCTGAGGATAGAACTCGGGTGCTTTTGAAGAATGCCATGTGTCCTTAGCCACTGAGCCATCACTCCAGTCTCCTTACTCCACTTCTGGAAAGGTGAGGAAGTTAGAATTAATGCCATTGTTTATATCATGCATAAGTCAGTAGAATCTGCATATTTTTCCAATGTTCCTCAACACAGAGGCTTGACAGGAGGTCCGAATATGTCTGCCTTTGTTTTGCGCACTGACCGTATGGAAAACTTTACTACTTAGCTGAAACAAAACTGACTCAGCTAAGTTGACAGGTGGAGCCTAAGAAAATCTGTTTGTTATGCTGACACAATTACACATTCCTGCAGGTGCTGACTCACAGTAGCTTCACGTTCCTTCTCTTCTTAGAGAAAAATATGTTTAATATTTTCTTGTCTTTCTTTTTTTAAAAGCAACATGTTGCCTTAACTCTTACTGACATCCAAAATAATTTGAGATGGGTAATGCTGGCAACGACATTACACTCATACACTTCTGCTTCCCCAGGAGGATTATGTAATGCTTTCAAGTCGCTAAAGAGTCTCGATGCACAAATGCTTTCTGTGGTTTTATAAATACGCATACACATTCCATTTCTTTTTTCTTTAAAAAGCATTTGCAGGATCTCTGTGGGTAAACAAATAATTCCATTAAAATTCTACAAGGGAACTGAGAGGATGGCTCAGTAGGTAAAAACGCTTGCTGTGAAAGCATGGAGATCTAAGTTGGATTTCCAGAATTCACATGAAAAGTCAGGTGTGACCCAGGGGTCTTGCAATACCAGCATTATGTAAACATTGTCATGACAGGACCAGTTGAGCCTGGTAGAGGTCCGTCAAGCTCTATCATCAGTGAGAGACCCTGCTTTTAGTATAAATACAGAGTGATTGATCAGGATACCCAAGATCTTTCTTTGGCTGCTGTATCACACAGGAGTGAAGGATGCACTGTATTATCCCTTGTGCATATATATCACCTGCATACTCATGAAAATGCAACAAGAGAAATTTCCTCACAAGGCAGACAGGATTATCATCTCCTAGATAAAAAGGGTCTTGCTCGTTGGGTACCCTCCTTGTGTTTTAGGTCTGCAGTCACCTTGTTAGACTACACTCTTTTCTCAAGTCAGTTCCCTACACAGTCTATAGTGGTTATTTGTAGGTCATATACAACTTTTTTTCTTTTTTCGTGACAGGGTTTCTCTGTGTAGTCCAGGCTGTCCTGGAACTCACTCTGTAAACCAGGCTGGCCTCGACCTCATGAAATTCACTTGACTCTGTCTCCCGAGTGCTGGGATTCAAGGTGTGTACTGCCACAGCTCAGCCATATGCAACTCTTAAAGAAAGACAAAAAAGGTGAAGCCACAATACCCACCTGAATGAGCACTGTTAAATGAGACAAATGACATCATTGTTTGCAATTATAAACTCCCCTGAAATGAGTCTTTCAAAGGGATGCTACCATGACTTTAATAAAGAACAGAACTAGTCATATGCTTCATAAAGACTCCATACCTTCCAGCTAATTTTGGCAGCTGGCATATCTCAGCACCTACCTGTCTTCCAGCTCACTGTCAGTTCCACCTCCTACTGTGCAGAAAGAGCTCCCAGGACTTTGACTCCAGCCCATTTCAGAAGTGAAATATCAGAATTTGCTGTGTAAGCATTTTTAAGCATATGTGGATGAGATATGCCTTCGTGACACTTTCCTCCCGAACAACACAAATAGTATCTTCTCTCCATGGATCTCCACCATATGCCACCCCTGGTTACGTATTTTATCCCTGATTTCTTTAACTGTCACAATATGCTAAGTGCCATGATTCCTATTAACAGATTATCCATGGACCTCCGGAAATTTAGGGACTTCTTGAAAGCCACATTGCCTTTAGTATAAACACTGGTTTTGCAACTAATAGCAAAACAGCAACAAATCAAATATGCCATTAATACCTATTATGTCACACTGCTCTATACCTTCTCCCTCTGTTGGCTTATTTGAGTTTTATAAGTCTTTTATTTTATTTAAAAAGAAAACAATCGTTTTTTCATTTTACATACCAATCCCAGTTCCCACTTCCACTTTCTCCCATTTCCTTTGCATCCTCCCCAGACTGCCCCCCCATCCTTTCCTCAGAGAGGGTAAGGCACATTGCTTTGCGGAAGGTTCAAGGCCCTCCCTATTGCATCTAGGCTGAGTAAGGTATCCATCCAAAGAGAGTAAGTTCCCAAAAAGCCAGTAGAAACAATAGGGATAAATCTTGCTTCCACTGCCAGTGGCCCACAGTCTGCCCAGGCATACACTGTGACCCATATTCAGAGGACCTTATTTGGTCCTATGCTGATTCCTTCCCCATCCTGCTGGAGTTGGTGAGCTCCAATTAGCTCAGGTAAACTGTTTCAGTGGGTGTCCTCATCATGGTCTTGACCTCTTTGTTCATATTCTCACTCCTCCCACTCTTCAACTGGACTTTGGGAGCTCAGCCCAGTGCTCCACTGTGTGTCTCTGCCTCTGTTTCCATCTGCTGCTGGATGAAGGTTCTATGGAGACATTTAAGACATTCATCAATCTGACTACAGGGCAAGGCCAGTTTGGGCAACCTCTCCACTCTTGCTTAGCGTGTTAGCTGGGATCTGTCACACTGTGGATTCCTGGGAATTTCTCTAGTACCAGGTTTCTTGCTAGCCCCATAATGGCCCCCTCAATCAAAATATTTCTGTCCTTGCTCTCATCTCTCTCTTTCCTCCATCTCAACTATCCCGTTCCTTCAAGTTCCCCTCTCCCCTTCCCTTCTCCCCTCTTCCTCTCCTTTCACACTCCATTCTCCCCATACCCCTATCATCTCAACTTTGTCAGGAGATCTTGTCTATTTCCCCTTCCCAGGGGGGATCTATATATGCTTTTCTTAGGGTTCACTTTGTTAGTTAACTTCTCTAGGGCTATGGACTATGGGTTCATTATCCTTTATCCTTTGCTTTATAGCTAGTTTCCCCTTATGAATGAATACATACCATGTTCATCTTTCTCTGAGTCTGGTTTCCCTCACTCAGGATGGTTTTTCTAGTTTCATCCATTTGTATGCAAATTTCAAGATGTCATTTTTTTAACTGTTGAATAGTACTCCATTGTGTAAATTACCACATTTTTTTTTATCTATTCCATGGAGAGGGGCATCTAAGTTGTTTCCAGGTACTGGCTATTACAAATAATGCTGTTATGAATATAGTTGAACAAATGTCCTTGTAGTATGATTGAGCATCCTTTGTGTATATGCCCAAGAGTGGCATTGCTAGGTCATGAGGTAGGTTGATTTCCAATCTGCCATACTGATTTCCAAAGTAATTGTACAAGTTTGCATTCCCACTACCAATGGAGGAGTGTTCCCCTTACTCCACATCCTCTCCTGTATAAGGTATCATTGGTGTTTTTAATCTTAGCCATTCTGACTAGTGTAAGATGGTATCTTAGAGTTCTTTTGATTTGCATTTCCCTGATGGCTAAGATTTTGAACATCTCCTTAAGTGTCTTTCGGCTATTTGAGATTTTTCTGTTGAGAATTCTCTGCTTAGTTCTGTATCCATTTATTTAATTGGTTTATTTGGAATTTTGATGTTTAATATCTTGAGTTCTTTATATGTTTTAGAGATCAGTCCTCTGTCTGATGTGGGATTCCCCTCTGTATGCTGTGAATGTGTTTTGTTACCATTGGTTAATAAAGAAGCTGCTTTGGGCCTATGACAGTGCAGAATAGAACAAGGTGGTAATTCCAAGTAGAGACAGAGGAGAGAAGAAGGTGGAGTCAGGATCCGCCTTGTAGCTACCAAAGGAAACAGACACTGGAACCTTGCCAGTAAACCATGAGCTTCATGGTAAAACACAAACTAATAGAAATTCATTAAATTAAGATATAAGAGTTAGTTAATAAGTAGCCTCAACTATTAGGTCTGGGCAACTGGGAAATGAGCAAGCAGCCTCCACCAACAAAATGGCGCCAATGAGAGACAACTCTATCCACATAAAATCTGAGAGAGATTGAAAAGGAATTCTAGACACAAAAGAATAGAGTTTAACACAGTCTTTTGATAGCCACATTTTTTTTTTGGAAGAGCTCTGTTTTCTTGAAGCAAACATGGTGCCATTGCTTTTTAAGAGAGGTCTTCCTGACTCAGCATTGGCAGCGAAGCCATGTGATTTTTTTAGAGGAGGGCTTCCTGGTTCATGCTAGTTGCACAAAGAGCTCTGGCTCTTTTAGGAGGTTGGGCACTCAAATTGGCTCTGTGAGCAGTGTGTTGCAAATTGCCTAAAGAAAGTGAGATAGTCCTTCAGGGTTCCTCCTTCATGAAAGAGTCTGCCAGAACATTCTGCAGAACACACAAAAAAAGTGATTGACAAACTGCCAATATAGGAGGAACTATCTTTGAAATTTCCTGCTTCATAGAAAAGTCTGCCAGATAATATGGGCCTGCAGGCTGAAGATGTGTGCCCCAATATTACAGAAGAATTTTGGGTGACTGTTCAGGTAGTGAGATGTCTCTATCAGTTCTAGAGTTTGAGAAGTTGCTTACAACGCACTTTCTGTTTACTTAGGTAATATTAGATCCTTTTGGAGTCTTTGATGGAGTTGTAGAAATAAAGTTATAATTATAAAAGATAGGTAAGATATAAAACTTCAGACTCACGAAGATAGGATAAACAATAGAGTATTTTCCTTAATTTGCCAAATGTAATTGAACTAAATATTATAACTATAAATCTTGCTTGATAACTGTTTTATTATACGTAATTTTACTATGTTAAAGTTAAAACCTTCATTTTTATTTAGACAGAAAGGGAAGGTGATGTGGGATTCCCCTCTGTATGCTGTGAATGTGTTTTGTTATTTGGTTAATAAAGAAGCTGCTTTGGGCCTATGGATGTGCAGAATAGAGCAAGGCAAAAATTCCAAGCAGAGATAGAGGAGAAAAGAAGGCAAAGTCAGCAGGTGTCATGTACCTGCCAAAGAAGACAACACTGGAACCTTACTGGTAAACCACAAGCCTCATGGTAATATGCAAAATAATAGACATAGATTAATTTAAGATGTAAGAGTTAGTTAATACAAATCCTGAGTTAACAGGCCAAGCAGTGTTTTAGTTAATATTGTTTCCGTGTGATTTTTTTGGGTCTGGACAGCTAGAAATTGAAAAAGCAGCCTCCAACAACAGTTGGTAAAGATCTTTTCCCATTCAGCAGGCTGCCTTTTTGTCTTATTGACTGTGTCCTTTACTTTACAGAAGTGTCTCAGTTTCAGGAGGTCCCATTTATTTATAATTGCTCTCAGTGTCCATACTACTGAAATGGTCTCCTGTGCCCATGCATTGAAGGATACTTCCCACTTTCTCTTATATCAGGTACAGTGTGGGCAGATTTATACTGAGTTCTTTAATCCATTTGAATTTCAGTTTTGTACACAGGGATAGATATGAATCTATTTTCATTCTTCTACATGTGGACATCCAGTTATGCCAGCACCATTTATTGAAGATGCTTTCTTTTTCCATTGTATAATTTTAGCTTCTTTGTCAAAAGTCAGGTGCTCATAGGTGTGCGGATTAATATTAGGTCTTTGATTTGATTCCATTGGTCAACCTGTCTATCTTTGCGCCAGTACCAAGCTGTTTTGACTATTATAGCTCTATAATAGAGTTAATGTCAAGGATGGTGAAGCATCTAAAAGTTCCTTTATTGTACAGAATTGTTTAGCTATCCTGGGCTTTTTTTTTCATATGAAGTTGAGTATTGTTTTTTCAAGGTCTGTGAAGAATTGTGTTAGGATTTTGATGGGGATTACATTGACTCTATAGATTGTTTTTTGTAGGATTGCCTTATTTATTTATTTATTTATTTATTTATTTATTTTGGTTCAGGCTACTTGGTGTTCTGTAAGCTTCTTGTAGCTTCGTAGGGATATCCTTCTTGAGGTTGGGAAAATCTTCTTCAATGATTTTGTTGAATCTATTTTCTGTGCCTTTGAGCTGGAGTTATTTTCCTTCTATCCCTATTATTCTTAGATTTGGATTTTTCATGGTGTTCCAGATTTCCTAAATGATTTGTATTAAGAATTTATTTGATTTAATATTTTCTTTGAACAATGAATCTATTTCCTCTATAGTATCTTCAACACCTGAGATTCTCTCTTCCATTTCTTGCATTGTGTTGGTTATGCTTGCCCCTGTAGTTTTCATTTGTTTGCTCAGATTTTCCATTCCCAGAATTCCCTTGGTTTATGTTTTATTTATTGCCTCTATTTCAGTCTTCAAGTCTTGAACTGTTTGGACTGTTTTCTTCATCTGTTTGATTGTTTTCTTATTTGTTTTCTTGGGTTTCTTTAAGAGATATATTTATTTCTTTTAAATTTTTTGTTTGCCTTTTTCTCCATTTCTTTAAAGGAATTTTTCATTTCCTCTTTAAAGATCTTCATCATCCTCATAATGTTACATTTAAAATAATTTTCTTCTGGGTTAGGATGATTAAGTCTTCCTGTTGTATGACCACTGGGGTTTGGTGTTACCACGTTGCTTTTTAGGTAGTTGGATGAATTCTTGCATTGGCCTACTCATCTCTTTCTTTAATTGGTATTGGCAGTGCCTTTGCCTCTTGGTCCAATCCTTGCAGTGACTGTCTGTGTTTTTGTGAACTGTTCTTTGTCTTCTCTGTACTATAATTGTCTGTATCTCAGGGAGCCACTGAGATATCTTTTGGCCTACTGTCTTGGTCCACTTTCTTGGTCTGCTCTCTTGGTCCATTCTGTGAAGTCATAGCCCATGCTTCAGAGTTAATCTCTTGTACCTCTCTGTGTAGTTGCATTCTGTGTTTCAGAATTCCTCTGAGGTCACAGTGGATAGGAGCGTTTTGGGGTGGAGTGAAACTTATAGCTTACAGGGTCCAATCGACAGGATAGAGGAATTGAGTAGCTCGCCTGCAAGAGGCTTGCCTGTTGGCTGGCTAGAGAGGCTGAGGCAGGTGGGATAGGGGTTTTGCCCTGGTATAGAGGGCCTAGAGAGTGGGGTGCCCCACTGGGTGGGTGATCCCTTACCTCTTGGTCCTTTCTTTGCAGTTGCAGCCTGTATTCCAGAGTTCCTCTGAAGCTGTAGGGGGATAGGAGGGTTTGTGGGCAGAGTGAGACTTGTACCTTGCAAGGCCTAATGGATGGGGTGGGTGTGCTGGGTTTGTTAGAGAAGCTGAGGCAGGTGGGAACTGGAGTCCGGGGGGGTTTACACCAGTATGCAGGGCCTAGAGAGTGGGGCACCCTGTTGGGTATGTAGTCACTCACCCCTTGGTTCTCTCTGTGTAGTAGCAGGCTGTGTTTCAGAGTTCCTCTGAGGTCATGGTGGGATAGGAGGGTTTTGGGGGTGGAGTGGGACTTGTAGATTACCAGGTCCAATCTATGGGATGGGGGTGTTAAAGCAGCCTTGAGTTTTACACGTTTTAAGGAACATTTAATATAGTATCTATCTTGAACATAAGGGGAATCTAGTGTGTTGTGTTTGTACATGCAGTTTGTGCGTTTGGTAAATGACTATGCATACATGTGCAGTTGTGCACGAACATGCCAGCACAGTGAAAAAACAGGAAGATATTCTTCTTCATCTTATTCCCTTGGGACAAGCTCACGCACTAACCTGGAAGCTCACCATTAGCTAGGCTGGCTGTATCAAGGCTGCCACGCCCAGCATTTCTATGTGGATACTGAGAATTCAGACTCGAGTCCTCATGCTTACACAGAAGCTCTCCTGTACACGGAGCCATTTTCTCAGCCTTAGAATTTCGTCTTTTAATACAGAAAGTGTCTACTAATTTCTTGCCATATTCATTTTCTGTGGTCATTGTCCTGATCTTGGGTGTATTCTTCCCTGAACTGGACAATTGGAACATCTCCTCTCACTATCAAAGTTGTTTAAGAAATTAGTCAATATCTAAGACTACCTCAGTAGGGACAATCACTGGGACTTCATTAATGGAGATAAAATTAACGGGGATCAAATTCTTTCTTTACTTAAATAGCTTTATGAGATATAGTTACCAGATGATTATTTACCAAGATATGTGAAATGTCTTCTTGAGATAAATCCAATATAAAGGAAGTAGAACAATGAGAATCATGAACTTTTCAGAAACCACAATAAATCCTGCTTTGGGCCTAATCCTTTCTCATTCTCAACTAATGAGACATTGCAAAGAAAGAGTATGGACTTTAGATTATAGACCTTAAATTGTGAGATTGCCTCTATAGACGAGCAATGAGAAATAGAATTTGTCCATTCCTAGCTGTCAAGATGACCTTCACTGTGACAAATTACACCTTCAAATCTTGAGTCAGATTTTCAATTCAAGACTGAGTTGTTGGAGACCTGTTAGAAAATTGTCAGGATATCAGACAGTCTGTGAGTTTCTTAGAGCTTTTAGTAAACTAAGAAATTTTAGACAAACTGAGATTGTCAACAAGATGATGGGGAGCACACAACCTTGTTAAAGAGATTATCCTGGTGAACAAGAAATAATCTAAAATAGTCTCGATTAAAAAAATGCACATCTGGAAACTGCTCACATTCGCCTAATTTTCTACCTTTAGCCAGTTTGTGAGATTGAAGAGAGAAAATCAGGCTCATATTGCCCCATTACCTCTCTAACAAATTACCAGATATTTAAAGGCTTATAAACAGGACAAATTTGTTCCCTTTCAGCTCTACAAACTACAAATATAAAATCAAGGTGTTGAAGAGGATATATTTCATTTAGAGCATCAAAAGACACTGTTTCCATCTTTTCTGACTTTTCTAGGTTTACTATGATCGCTGGTTCATGGGCCCTTTTGCAAATCACTGTGAGATTTTACCTCCAAGTCACATGTCCTCCTAATTCCTTTGACCTTCTTGCCTCCCTCTGTTCAGGATCTTTGTGATGGTAGGCAATCCCTAAATCTAGGAAAATCTCCCCAACTTAGGTTCTTAATTTGATCTGCAAAGTACCCTTTACCATGTAAGGTGGCAACTCAGAGTTTTCACAGATGAGGACCTGGGTATCATGGGCATCATTTAACCTGCTACAACAAACTGGAGACAGTAGGGAACCCAGAAAAAGTGTGGGTCCAAAGGATTGCCCAAACAGCAAACATGGTGTGCCTGAGACACACATGAAGGAGGAAGGATTTACTTTGGCTTAATGTTTCAGAAATTTTGGGTTAGGTTGCTCACTCCTGTGTGTTTTTGCAGAATGTCACAGCAGGGGGAGTGTGTGGCCTGTGAGAAACATTTTTTGTTTGGTTTGGATTTTTGTTTTTGCTATTGCGGATAGTTGGCCTTAGGTTCTCCTCTTCTCTTTGTGCTGGCTGCTCTATCATGGCAGAGCATGAAGTACATTCCCGCCAATGATGTCAGACTCAGTTATTGACTACGTCAGTTATAAAAGACAGCAACGAGTTCGGCAAGAGTTTGTTGCTTCCTTGTCCAGTTTGGGATCTGGTGCATCCTTTTTTCAAAAAGAAGTTGTTGCTTTCTTTGTTCATGGACTTCTTGCTCTTTTTCAACAGGCAGGAGGGAGTCTTTTCTTTCTGGTGGACAGGAAGCACAGCAGTGAGAATGTGTCCGTGGAAGCCTTCAAAGGCACATCTTCAAAGACCCACTGCTCCAGCAAGGCCCCACTTCCCAGGGTTAACAGCTGGATGCCCATACCATGAGGAGCTGTGAGTAATAGTTCGTATTCAAGACCTAACAGATGGGGTCAATTATTTGATCTCTTTATGGTTCTAATTTACTCCTGCAATTTTGATTAAAACGGTAACCCTGTCTCAACTATACAAACTGCCCTGTGCATGAATATTGGCTACATGCTTCCAGGACCAAAAACTATTATTTGAATTGTTTTCTTAAATTTAGTGTTCACTGGCCATTTCTAACATAATTAATGGCTTGGGTTTTCACATATTCTGTGATGTTATGTCATCTCTCAAATCCCAGTTTCTGTTTCTTGATCTCAGTCATTTCACACTTGACAAGCATCATATGGATATTTATTTCAAGGCCCCTTTTATTTTGTTTAGCTGAAGACTTGATAAGGGTGAAATTTTTAGCACAACCTTTGTTATTAAGAACAATAGAGAACACCTATTGCTCTTGCAGAGGCCTTAAGTTGGACCCCCAGCACCCACATTGTGTCTAGCAACTGCCTGAAACTCCAGGTCCAGAGGACCTGATACCTGCTTCTCGCATTCAAGGGCACATGAACATAGCACACAGACATATATGCTGACGACACCCTGCAAAACCCTAAAAGAAAAATAAAACTTATATAAAGATAAAAAGAAAAAGTAAAACACTCAAAGATATTATTAAAGCAAAATCACGTTTCTTTCCATGAGCATTAGGCAATAGAATTTGAATTAAAAACCATTAGCCAAGATTCCAACAGATTTTCTAAGCCACAGACTGCTATAAACAATGGGTGACAACTCGCCTCTGTAAGGACAAAAACCACATTTTATGGGATAGTTAGACTCATCTTGGTGCCAACGGTATCTTAAGTTTCATCCTATGTGCAGGAAAAGTTAGAACACTACCCCTTATTCACCTGGTACAAACACTTTCTAAAGAGGCAAACACTCTGGCTAGCCAAAGCTTGAAAAATTCTGGTTTAATTTTTCGGTCTCCAAAACTGTAATAATTCTAACCCCACAAAAAGTCAGAGCATGCATTAGACAGCAAACAACCATAGTCAAATACCTTTCTGTTTAAAACTAGCGCACATGCATATGCTATATTTATTAGGGGTGATAGCCACACAGAGGTAAGAAAGAACATTTAGACTCTGTCAGCTTTGTGGTGATTCTGAACCGAGGTCCTTGGCAACCCCCATTGGGAGTGATTGGGGATAGACCTTTAACAACTGATGTGAGCATTTCTACATTTGTTTACTACTGAGTTGAGTGAGAGTCAATTCTTGACCTTAAGGATCTTAGAGCTTAGTATGGCCCCATTAGTACCTGAACTTTAGTTTCATTTTCTGCACACCCTCATAGATCCCCTTCAATAGTTCCTCATCTGTAGGCTTCACAACTATTTCCTGTGAGGACAGACCCTTCTCTGTCTCCAGCAGCTGCTGGGCCTCCTGGGAAGGACTGGCACTGCCTGGGTCCCTCTGCTGCCCTCTCATGGCTACAATTCCCCCACCAACATCTCTGGAAAGGCTAGAAATGGCCGGTGGCTTCATTTATGGTGTGTGCCGTTATAGGTGATAGGAGTGGAAAAGAAAACCTGGTCAAACAGTTTTAGGGGCAGAGACCCTGGAAGTGAACAGTTTTAATTCTCTTTCTTGACTAAAAGTTGGAAATATCCTTAGTCCTGTCTGGAGTTCTGTTCTTACCAGGGTCCAGGAATGCCTGGGAGAGGCTTGCTTCCTGATTGCTAATTTCTTTTCCTAAGTGAGCACAGGTGCCTTAAGTATAAAGTCTGTCTAAAGCTGAGAGGAGACACATAATGGATCGGCCAACTGGTCTGAATGACTCACCCAGGTTTCCAGCATTAGCCCTCTACAAAGCACCAAGATCAGCACCTCAATGGCACTCTATTTCCTGGGTTCAGCTCCAGCTCCACAGAATTTCTACCTCTTTTCCTTCTCGTATGTTCTCCAGAAGAAAACTTATTTCTGAAACTGACCCTCTGTAATTCATTAATTTCATTCTTCAGATGCTCTAGATCAAAGGTGAAGCTACTGGCTTCTGTGCCTGTGAGCTAGCTCCTTAAGTTCTGAGTGAAGCCCTTCCTGAGCTGAGAAAGGCTCCACTGAACTCAAAGTCTCCCAGCATCACCCATGTCATTGGTGGGATTTCCAGCTATGGAACATCCCACCCATCTAACAAACAGTCAGTGCGCTAGAGACAGAAGAGCTGAAGATGATGTAAGATGGAGTCTCTCTCGGTCTCTGTTAGAGATATTTCCCTGGTTCGGAATGAGCAGATGATGTCACAGTGACCTGTGTTAGTTGTTACCAATGGAGAATCAAGTGGACTCATCCTTAGACCCAATTTTGAATTTTTAATTCTTTTAAATTTTAGTTTATGTGTATCCGTGTTTTGCCTGCTTGTATGTCTGTGCAGCACTTGTATGGCTGGTTCTGGCAAAGGCCAGAAGAGGTCATTGGATCATCTGATATTGGAATGACAGATGTTTGTGAGTGATGTTTAATGCTAGGAATTGAACTCGGGTCCTCTGGCAAGGAGGCCAGTGTTCTTATCACTGAGCTCTCTATCCAGCCCTCTTAGACACAATTTTAAAGGACATAAATTTACAAGGACACCCCAATCTCTATTGCTGATTTACTACAGAAATGTTCTCAAGTGTATTCTCTTGGAGGTATAGATTTGTTCATTTCTTTAAACATACACATGTTTAAAGTTTTAAAAGAGAATGCCTGCTGCCAGGGTTGTTAAGGTTTAATGACTGAGTAGATTTAAAATTCTATTAAGAGAAAGCTGGGACCACAATAGGCTGAAAAACAGAATCTGCTTCTAGGTAGAGACATGCCATTACCTCCTCCATAAATTAATCCAGTTGTGCTGGCAAACCGAGTAGCCAAGGTACCATGCCCCGGGACGGTGGCCCACTAAACCACTCAACAGAGGTGGGAAGAATAATTTTATGAGATAATGCACTTTTCCTTCCCAGATACCCTACTTCGTAGGGCAGTACCTCCGTGGTGTCAAGTTGTTTGGTCTGCCTCTCTTTCTGAGCCCTAACTCAGAGTTGTGTAACTTTTTCCTTTCCTTCCCTTCTCACTCTTTTGGGTGTTCGCCCCAATATGAGTATGCCTTTTCAGGCAATTTGGACTCCCTTACCCTTTCTTGAAAGCTTACCTCTGTTCTGTGTGGCTGCTTGTCCATCCTACGGCTGACTTCCAAGCAGGCTTAGTGCCAAGGGTCCAGCTTGCCCTCTTAGTCTTCTGCATCTTACTCTTCCAGGCAGGTGCAGAGATTTAAAGCTTGTTTGCTTTCGGGATTTTCTTCTAAACTAGAAAGATTGACTTTGAGCTTCCTTTCGAGTCCATTCTTGAATCGTTTGTAAATGAGACCAAGAGCCCCAAGAGCTCTGATTTTCTCAGTAGCATATGGTGGCGTGACCATGAAGGAACAGGCACAATGACAAGGACCACTAACTAATTGGTCTTGGCTACCCATTATCAATAAACCAACTGAAGAGTCAGATGCAGGGAAGTACAGGAAACGAGTTAGTTCAATGTGGATGATCTGGTCAGCAGTTCATCTCGGGGTGCTCACATGAGGTTTGGGTTAAATGGACGACAGGAGCTAGGCCTAACTGCTAAGTAGTCTTGGCTAAGGTGTGGTGTTGCCCACGTTGGTCTTGGTTCCACCCCTTGCTGCAATGTGGTCTGATAACGTTATAGAAGAGGATAAAAGCACTTCCTGGGAGGCAAGGGCCTTCTCTGGCTGCCACCAGGCCTCATCCTTTTTCTTCCCACAGTACGACACGCCTGAGGAAGTTCCAGTATTCTGGGAACTACTGGTCAATAGTCTGATAGCTGAAGGAGAGGCACAAGTGCTTCTCTTCAGAACGTCTTCATTTCTTCCAGGACAGTTTCCGACCTCCCGAAATCAAGGCAGCTGGTGCACACTGAGACCAGAACTAAGCCAGCTCCCTTTCTCCTTGGGAAAGAGTCATCGCCAAGCAATTATTTAGTTAATTATAACCAATTAAACTCTGAAGAGAAAAATGTGGGTCAGAAAAGAGTCACTAAAGGATGATACATTAGCCCAGAATAGAGGACTCAGAGGAGTTGTTCAGGCCAAGGATTTGGCCTTGAAGAAGGGTTGGGCAATCCAGGAAAAGAGAAAGAATGGATTCCTTTAAAAGGGAAAGGGAAGTAAGCAGCTGCCTAGTTTCAACCAATCACTGGAGAGCAGACTGCATCTCAAATACCAGTATAGACTGGAAATGGTAATTCTGATTGGAGCAAGAGAAAGCGTCATGGGAAATTCTTATTAGTGTTTTACTGCAGAAGGTGGGCTTCCATAGACCTAAAGAAGCTGGGAAATCAGACGCCCTAGACAAGATGAATTACACGAAGACTGTAAAATCCTTGCTCTTAGCACATCAGGAGAATTTGCTTGTTTTCTTCTCAGTTTCCCTTTCAGCTTCCTGAAGGGATACCATGAAATTCATTGCCAAAGTTGTTTACAATCAAGTTGTCATGTTTACAGGGCCTTGAAAAGCTGGTTTTATTCTTTAATAAATGAAAAACGATGCCATTGTCCCCTCCAAAATAGCGGAGGCTTTACTTGAAGCAAATCTGTTTGGAAATGTTAAGCGGGTTACACAGAACTAATGTGCCTCAAGGTGGTCATTCTCTCTGGATTAAAGCCTGGGAACAATTGTGGCTCCTGTTACAAGGAAAATTACAATGGGCCATTATGGAAAGGGACAAAAATCTCTGTTCCCAGAGGGGGACTGACAAGCTGCAAGTCCCCTTCTGCATGCCAGCACAAAAGCCCGATTGCTTCAGATTGTTTGTCTATGCAAATTGAAGAGCAACATTAATTCTAAGAGTGGGGTTGTGGAGTGGTGAGAGGCTCCTGATTGGCTGGGTTTTGCTCCGGGGCTGGCAACCAAAGGGACAATCCCCGTCACATTCCTTCTGCACCCCGAAAACCTCTAGAACAAGCCTTGTTATTAGATTTCAGAGAGGAAGTTTGTGCTTTTGGGATAGATTTTGGAACTGTAGGACCTGCAGACTTAGATCTCATCAAAGACCCAATCCCCTACTTTCTTCATTGCCTTCCCTAAAGCAGACCTCAGTGATCATCATGACAGACGTCCCTGGGACACTGAGCGGGACACAGTGCAATGGGGACAGACCACCAGAGAATGGCCAGCAGCATACCAGTCAAACCAGCGAGGACAGAGCTGAGGCAGATGGGACTCAGCCATACTACAAGGTGGAACCCAGCCTTGAAGATGTACCCGCAAGGAGAAATCAAGAAGGAAGTGGAACCTCTAAGGAGAGCTTACTACCGGAAGAGCCTACAGGTGAGAACATTCTCCATGGTAAAACATTTTTTTTCCTCAGTTCAATTGTTTTGATTTACAACCCCCCTTTCTCTCCCCCCTTTCTAATATAAACTAGTATTATATGAATAAACTGGAGCCAAGAAATACAGACCCTTATCCCAACAGGGACTTCTATCATAAAGACTCACAACTAGGCTTGTCTGATAGCTTTGAAATCCCATGGTCTTCTTTTCTGAACCTTGAGCATTTTCTCTCAGAACAAAGCAGAATAATAGTAACCCCTTTTATTGGGTTGTGAGAATAATTTCTAAATGTTAATGTTAGCCACTGCTATTTATTGTTAGACCACAAGTCCATTGTCGTTTGAAAAAAGAGAACTCAGAATTTTAAAGTACCCTTCAGTACATGTCTAAAGAACTTTGAATCCATAGTTCTGTGTGTACACACACACACACACACACACACATATATATATATATTTATACATAAATATATATGAGAGACAATCATTGTGGAAGCTAATTATTAAATCTATACAATAAAATTTAAAAAAATCAGAAAAGTAGAGCAATAATTTTTACTCGTCTTAATGAAAGCTAAAGACATCCCCTAGAATCAGAACTGATCATTTGTGAACCTTTAGCCTTGTCTGTTGTCAATGTTACAATACTTGTGTTTTCTCCCAGAAAACCCAGAAGAGAACCTCTTTGTCGTTCACAAGGTCATCAAAGATCTTTCTCTCCAAGAAGCAAGTGCTGAGGACATGGCATTCAGAGAAGGTAACAGGAGTTCCAGGTTCCTAACCTGACTGTATGACTGGATAGGATGAGCACTCTGCATGTGATGCTTTGGATGTGTGCCGCTGGGATGCGGTTCCAAGCAATGACTTCAGAATCTTCAAGCTGCTTTGGGCAGATATGCGAGTGTTGTCTTCTGGGGTTTCCACCCTACCCAGCTTTCCAGATGGCTCAAGTCCCGAATTGTACGAATTGATACGATTGACTGGCATGGTAATGTGATAGGCTAGCCCCCCAAATTAAGCTATTTTTTTCCAATGTGGTGCTGCAGACGGGTGTTGGGCAGCTTCCGGAATGATTCAGAAACGGGTTTAGAGTAAAGCCTTCTAAAGTAACTTCATAAGATGAGTTACTCCGTGGGAAAATTATGTCTGAAACAAGTACAAGCCGCTAAGTATTTCTTGTCAAAGAAGTGTGCCCCAGAGTGTTGAGAGTGATGTATTTTTTACACAATTGTGAGACAAAAGTGCACCAAAGTAGCTATGTTATCGTGCAAGTAAAGTCAGTGGACAAGGTTACAAAATCTTGTAAACATTTTCTTCTAAGGAAATATTACATCCAAATAGTTTCTGAGTACAGTGCAGAACAGAATCTGTTAATTAATCACCATTTCTCTCTCTTGCAGAGCTTATCTCCAAGTTAAAGTCAGCATGTAGCACCTAACCAGTTTAGTTTAGGACATACCAGGGAAAGCAGGGGACCCACCAAAGGGATATTAGAACACAGTGTAAATAGCGGATGCCAAGGAGAACAGGGAGGAGCCTGGGGAGTTTTGAGTTTCTTTCTTTGCCTAGAGTACTCCAGCACCCTGCTGCAAAATATGTAACCAGGCACGGGAAGGTGCGGCCAGCAGTGGCTGGTATTGGCGAGATATATAACAGACAGATTTTCTCACCAGATCGTATTCTGTAAACATTAAAACCCCGCAAAATGATTTGCATAACTTTTCTGCCCCAATACTGCTTTAAATGTGACAAGTTGATCAAGGCAGAGCTCACCATTGTCCACCTACAGCTTCTTTATCTACCAGGGGACCTACTACAAAAGACAGTTTCCTAGGATCTTGGCTTTCAATGAAGAGGAGAGTGAGGGAGCCTCTCTCTTTGTGTCTCTTTATGGTCCGTGGTGTCACCACTCAATTTATCTCGGCTTAAATCCTTCCCTTTCTTCTTTTTAAGTCTATTTATTTTATATCCTGGCTGCAGTTTCCCCTCCCTCCTCTCCTCTCCTCCCAGCTCCTCCTGCCCACTCCCCCAATGGAAACTGTTCTCTCCACTCCTCTGTGGAGGAGATTGTTCTCTGCTCAGGAAAGAACAATTCTCCCCTGGATATCAACAAAACACGGCATTGCAAGTTGCAGTAAGACTAAGCACCTTCCCATCTACTAAGGCTGGGCAAGGTGACCCAGTATGAGGACTAGAGTCCCAAAAGTCAGGAAAAGAGTCAGACGGTCCCTGTCCCTGCTGTTAGGAGTCCCAACAGGACCAAGCTACACAACTATAACAGACATGCCGAGACCCTAGGTTCATCCCATGCTGGCTCCCTGGTTTTCAGTTCAGTCTCTGTGAGCTCCTATGGACTCAGCTAAGTAATCACTGTGAGTTTTCTTGTGATGTCTTTCACCCCTCTGGATCCTACAATCTTTTCTTTCCCCCTTCTGCAAGATTCACTGAGCTGGGCCTAATGTTTGGCTGTGGGTCTCCGCATCTGTTTCCATCAGTTGCTGGAGGAAGCCTCTCTGATGACTGTTGCACTAGGCATCAATCTATGAGGATAGCAGAATATTGTTAGGCATCATTACATTGACATTTTCCCCCTCTAGTCATGTTTGGTTCTATCCTAGGTGTCTGGGTCATCCAGCCTGTGGGTCTTTTTACAGTACAATTCTACTCTGACAGAGGCTCTGGATTTTCGTACCTTTCATTTTCAAGAATGGCAAAAAACTATAAAGTCTCCTAAGAAGAATATGCCTGCTAAGAGTAGAAAGATGCTAAAAATATCTAGGAAAAACACTAATTAATTTAAAATGAAAGATGAATTTTATTCTTGACAGTGTTGGGCCCGAGTCGAGCACATGAACAAAAAGATTATTTGTGTGTGTGTGCGTGCGTGCGTGCATGAGAGAGAGAGAGAGAGACAGAGAGAGAGAGAGAGAGAGAGAGAGAGAGAGAGAGAGAGAGAGAGTTTTCTTTTCTTTTTTGCTGGGAGAAAACACAACAAAAAAGCCTTCTATCATAGAAAATATCTGAAGTACACTTATATGCAATGTAAAGACTATGAAGTGGAAGACTGACAGCTGCTCAGGACAAGTGTGGGAGGGAATCCATGCTTGCTTCTCTCCTTCACAGTACATGGGAATCCATGCTTGCTTCTCTCCTTCACAGTACATGGGAATCCATGCTTGCTTCTCTCCTTCACAGTACATGGGAACTTGGACTCAGTGACAAACATGAAAGCCTTTGATAGACACAGACTTCCAGGGAGAGCTGTGAAAGGAGAAGCAGAAGCAAATTGACAGAGGCTTTTCACCTTGTTTTCCAGCAGTTGTGGAATAGACAGAGGATGGTGAAGCCACACACTCTAGCCGAGTTCAGTGTGGGTAGATGGTTTCCCACAGAAGCCTGTCACGAGTGCATGTTCCAAAAACTCTGCTCCCTTACAATTCATTCTTACACATCGATAAATACTAGTGAAGTATTTATTGTAGTAAAGATATTCCGGCTGTCTGGAAAGCAGTGATCAGAGTGCTTTAAGCCTTCTAAAACACAGCATGGCACCAGATGATCTATTCCTTGGCTGTCATTTGGAACAATAGGAGAATCTAGGGTTATACACACACAAGCCCAACATGTTCATTAGATCTGGATCCCTAGAGGTTAGCACAGGATCCTAAGCACTGTGTGGGACTCAGTTGCCAGCATGTAAGTTCTGAGCATCTAGAGACTTTTGATCACCTCTTGAAAAAGCTTTTTAAGTTTTATTATATGTATGTGAGCGCATGTATGCAAGTGCCCTCTTCTTCTGCCTGGTGCCTGGATGCCGGAAGGCAGCATTGATCTTCTGAAACTGGAGTGACAGAGTTAGAGGCTGCCTGTGGGTGTTGGAATGAAACTTGTTTCTCTGACAGAGCAAGTACCTGTAACCACTAAGCCATCTCTCCAACATGCCTTTCTAACACTTTTTCATTGTTGTGTTATTTTATGTGTATGAATGCTTTGCCTGCATGTATGTCTGTGGACTATGTGCATGCCTAGTGCCTGAAGAGGTCAGAAGAGGGTATTGGGTGGCCTGGAACTGGAGTTAGGGATAGTTGTGAGCCACCCCGTGAGTACTGGGACTGGAACCTGGGTCCTCTGGAAGAGCAGCCAGAGCTCTGAACCACTGAGCCATCTTCCCAGCCCAAGCCTTTGCTCTTCTTTACCATTCAAGAGACAGTGTCAAATGTCAAAGCTGCTACTTTGAGTGTGGCTAGGTGTAGTAAAGAGGAGGGAGTGGGCTGTGTGGCTGGCTAGCTTAACCCCCGAAATAACCACATGGAAATTGTATTAATTAAATTACTGCCTGGCCCCTTAGTTCTAACCTCTTATTGGCTAACTCTTACATATTTGTTTAACCCATCTCCATTAATGTGTATCACCACTTGACTATGGCTTACCAGCATGAGTCTAACCAGCGTCCATCTCGGCCAGGAGAATCATGGCATCTGCCACACTTCCCTTCTTCCCAGCATTCTGTTCTGTCTACTCCGCCCACCTAAGGGCTGCCCTATCAAAAGGCCAAGGCAATTTTCTTTATTCAACCAATGAAAGCAACACATAGAAAGAAGACCCTCTTACACCAGCTAGGCATGGGCAGTCATCATTTTCATACTAGAATAAAGCTTTTCCCTCTGAGGTATTGTTTGCATTGTCCTTGTAGGATGCATTTGTGGATGTGAAGTAAATCCAAGCATTTTCTGAGTATGTATACATGCACATACATGCATGATACAAATACACACATACATACATATGTGCACGCACGCACACACACACACACACACAGGTTTGGTAAGGGAAATATTTTTACGTGTACCCCAGAGAACAGTAACCCTACTAAACACACTAGTCTATACAATAGAATTCCAGTCAAATGAGGTTAGATTGTAGACATTCCTGAAGACATACAATATTCATTAGCATTTTAAAACTTAAATTCTGAGATATTTATTTAACTATATGAAATGCCATGTTTTTGCAAATTATTTTGACTGTGAAACCTGTTTGATTGTCTAGACTTAACAGGCAACTCTGAGTCACAGTTCATAAGGCAAAAGTTAGAATGTGATTGTCCAGAAGAATGTGTTAGAGTATTCCAGCAGCTAGGTCCTCTGAAACCCTAGCACATCTCACCCACTAGTCCATTTTGCTGCAGGGCATCCGTGGAAGCAGATTCCTCTGAGCAGCAGTGACCTGGAAGTGAGTACGCAGAAGGAAAGGATTGTCCACCAGCCTCTAGATCAGAGAGAAGACGAGAACACCGCATACCAGGCAGCAGAAATTGAATGGTTGGGGTTCCAGAAATCTAGTCAAGTTGACATATTGCATTCTAAATGTGATGAGGAACCAGAAGTTTGGGATGAAGAAATTAATGAGGAAGACATTGAGGATTGCAATGATGATGAAGACGAAGTTCAAGTCATAGAATTTAAAAGAAAACACAGCGAAGGTTTTCAATTAAAAGAGGAAAACCATCCAAGCGATGACTCCCCACTAAGCAGCCCCAGATCCCAGCCAGGGACCCCTGATGAGCAGCCCATGTTAGGAAAGAAGGGAGATATCTCCAGGAATGTTTATTCCAGATACAACACGATATCCTATCGTAAGATCAGGAAAGGGAACACCAAGCAGAGAATTGATGAATTCGAGTCGATGATGCACTTGTAAATCAAGCAGGACTGAGAAACGTCATGAGTGCTAAAGAAGAGCTAACTCCGTTGTGCTGAGATATCTTCCTCTGCCATATTTTCAAGATGCGCTTGTTTAACATCTTTTCTGCCATAGAGCAATGTGGAAATATAGACAAAAGTCAGTCTGGTAACTTCAAATCAAAAGCTTTAGTCTCATTCCTGGGTGTTTGCTTTTAAAAAGTTAACTAATATAGCAGTATTTGGTAAGCATTGTCTGAGAGGCAAGTCTGTCATGATTTGGCTTTAAAATTAGTGATATTAAGAGAGAAGGTCAAGGGAAAGAGAACAGTTGATGTGACTCTCCTAATTCTTTGGTGTCCTTCTTTCTTCAGGCCAAAAGGAAGTCTGGGATTAAACCTCTCCTCCATTAAACATGGTTTTTATAGATTCTGCCAATAACTTCTTTGCTTTCTATTTATGTTTTAAAAAATACTGCATCTCAAATGAGTGAAAACTCAACAGATCGCCTTTCTAGGTGTCACTATTCAGTGAATTTGTTCACTAAAAGACTGAGTAATTGTCAGTCAGAATTCTGTGTCCTAAGTGCTGGCTTTATGCTTTCAAAATGAATTAAATCCATTGTGAAGTTGATCCAGGGAGGGGCTAGATGACTGGTGAGCCATAGACTATTGGATTGTATTGGATGGTTTTATATTTGTTACTGAAAACAAGACCTTGTCTAGCACAATAAAAATAATTAGAAATAAAAATGGCAATTTTAGCACGATTTTAAGAAAATGCCTTTACTCCATTACCACACTTTCTTGCATTAACAGTATTTCAAAGCCAACCTCTTTGCCTGGGAATGAGAGACAATGGCAGTCATAACTGTACTAGTTACTATGAAATTGGAAATAATTATCTTAGACTATTTTAAAAGTAGGGTGTGAGCATGTATTTTTAGGGAAAAAGCTGATAGTTATGGGGAATATATACTTTATTGGACCAAAGCCCAAATCAAGAAGCTTAAAATTGCACGTGTGCAGCTTCACACGCACCCACATGTCAAATAATGCATTGAATATTTATGAAAAGAGTGTATTTATACTCTTGGATAGTTTATTCCACAAATTTTCATTTTGTGCTTCTGTATATATTGCTCTGAACTTTCTGTTACTACAGATGAAAATATCGTTTGGCTCCAAATAAAAGACAATTCCTTATTGTCTGCATGTAATACAGTCTTCATTGTGCTGTTCAACCCTTTGTTGGTCTCTTTCTCATTTGGTGCAAAAGCCTGGGTGAGTCCTACTTAGACGATTGCTTATTTATGTGTACCAAATCCCACACATTCCCATGGCAAGTTCCTTAATTCTTCCTGGTCATATAATATATTTCCATTGTATCATGTAGTACCATGGAGTATTTAAAAGACTCAAGTTTTAATTTGATTCAAGTGATTCTTTTATTCTTCAAACCGATCATTTACAACCTGACCAGGTAAGATCTGTTATCCTTAAACTATTGAGCCTGCTAATTTCTTTTGGGACAAATGTGAGTTTTCCAAATAAAATGAGAAGAATTCAGTCTTCTGATTGATAAAGTTGGGTAGGAGATTGGCAGACTGGGATAATTTCCTGTTTTAATATAGATCCTTTTTTTAAAAATAAAGATCAGATTTATTTTGGCGAGACCTGAAATTTTTGGCTGTAGACATAAAGGAAGAAACCAAGAAAAATTACAAGATAGGTGACATACATACTGATATCTCTGAGGAACAGCTTTTAGACTGAAAGAGACATGATAGATATTGTTAACTACAGAGTCATTATGACATATTAGTACATGCTATTCTTTTATATGACATAGTTAGATATTTTATAGATTGAGATTTAAATGCAGTCCAAGTGGACATATAAAGTTGACAGATACTTTTTTTAATTTGTTCAGTTTTATTTTTTTTATTAATTTATACAAATTTCCCCTTCCTCCCCTCCTCCCAATACCCTCCCACTCCCCCCACTCCCTCTCCTCCTCCCTCTCCAGTCCTAAGAGCAGTCAGGGTTTCCTGCCCTGTGGGAAGTTCAAGTTCCTCCCCACTCCCTCCAGGTCTAGGAAGGTGAGCATCCAAACAGTCTAGGATCCCAAAAAGCCAGTCCATGCAGACGAAACAAGTTCCAGTGCCATTGTCAATGGCTTCTCAGACAGCCCCCATGTCAGCCACATTCAGAGAATCCGGTTTGATCACATGCTCGTTCAGTCCCAGTCCAACTGGCCTTGGTGAGCTCTCATTAGATCAGTCCCCTGGTATCAGTGGGTGATCGCACCCCTCACGGTCCTGACTTCCTTTGATCATTCCACAAAGACAACCTGTTTGCTTTCCTGGATCCCAGATGAGGCCTATCACTTTCTGCTTAAATTCAGAGCACTGTTTTATGTAACATTGTTGACCTATCCACAGGACAGCCTGTTTGTTAGATGGCATTGACAAGTTACCATGGAGTTTGTATGGAATGAGTAGTATATGTGGCTAAGAGTCATGAGAACGGTATTAGCATCTATGGTACACCATAACCGTGAACTTTTCAGCTGTGCTCTCTTGCCACGCAACTCACCAATTATCAAACATTTTGTCCACAAAGACTGTTTGATGTGTGGTCAACGGGGAAAGTACTCATGCTCATGGACGTGGTAATGCAGTGGCAGGAAAGCATTGATAACGTACTTTGGTATCATTGCACATTGATTGGCTCATCCTATCACGTACAGCAGGGTAAGAATTAGCACCTCGGCAACATGGTAGTGGTGGGTTGATATGTGGGTCTTGGTAATTCAGAAATAGCAAAGGTCTTGTCCCTATTGCATGGGATATATATTAATATATTTTAAACTCATCTGGAGCGCTATTAATTGACAACCATGCATGAAGGTTTACCTGAGATTTTGCGATTCAAGGTTCAGGGTGGTAAGGACTCTGGTACCCGATACCTGGTGGGGATTACATGAATGCTGGAATTTCTTAAATGGCTTAATTCTCCTTTGTTGCCAGATGAATGGGAATTAAAGACAGCTTTACTTCTTTGTAAAAATTAAATTTACCTTTCATTTAGTACATATATTTGAAGACATTGAATTTGCCAGGTTCTGTCTGTTTTTATCCATCCACCTACCCATCTGTCTGTCTATCCGTCCATCCATCCATCCATCCATCCATCCATCCATCTCTCTGTCTGTCTATCTGTCTATAATTTACCTATCTATATGCTGTTAAATAAAGAATTAACTACCTGGTCTGATTTGCTTTGAGTAAAAGCTTGTTCTTTGTTTAAGGCTTGTAAACCTCTCTCTAAAGAGTGAGTTTTTTTCGCATATAAGCAGCTCTTTAGACCATCAAGCAAGCCACTTCATCAAAAAAATAAGAGAACACCTAATTACAGTTAATGCACATTATTTATTTTTAAATGATTATATGTGAAACTGTGAGGACTTTGGTGGTTAGATACA
This sequence comes from Myodes glareolus, assembly GCF_982192425.1. NCBI lineage: Eukaryota > Metazoa > Chordata > Mammalia > Rodentia > Cricetidae > Myodes > Myodes glareolus. The sequence goes on along the minus strand of NC_142046.1, from coordinate 40,072,069 downwards.
TAATATACATGAAAAGCTTCTATTACTTTGAAAGAAAATGAGATTTTTGCTTTAGATGCATATTGAGGTCATGCACTTAAGCTCTCTGGACACAATGCAGTGTCATTTCTGCATTTTTGCATGGATTTTGCACAAGTACTACTTATGGCATTTTTTTTCAATTGAAGAACAGACATTAAGCTTTTCAAAGTGATCAAGGAAAACATTTTAAGTGAGTTATTCTAGAAAAGAATAAAATTCTAGAGTACAATAAATAAGAAATGTGTTTAATAATGTGAGAAAAGCAACCACTTCTCTTGAAAGGCCAAGCATTCATTGTTTTATAATAACAAGAAGGTTATAAAATCCAATGTCAAACATTATTACCTTCCAATATGAAAATAGGATATTATGTCATAACAGAAGAGCAAAATGGTAAAATGTGTGTTCAACTCTTGAGGCACATGAGAAGGCAAAGCCAAACAATCAACACCACACAAGCGTGCATACACACACACACACACACACACACACACACACAGAGAGAGAGAGAGAGAGAGAGAGAGAGAGAGAGAGGGAGGGAGGGAGGGAGACGATAGATAGATAGATAGATAGACAGACAGACAGACAGATGGATAGATAGATAGATAGATAGATAATAGATAGATAATAGATAGATAGATAGATAGATAGATAGATAGATAGATAGATAGATAGATAAATGTGTCGTAGTGGACACCAGAAGTCAATCACCCTGATAATTGGGAAAACACAATACAAATTAGGGACACTGGTAACTAGCTTTTAGCTCAGAAGAATATTGAAAATGAAGTTTGAAAGCAATTTTTATTTTCCTAGAAATTTAAAGTTATGTATTTGATTCTTTCTCTATAGATAACCTTAGTTGAACAGAAGGAAAAGAAAAAGTCATTATTTAGAAGTATTAGCTCAAATATTCCTCCTATGTGTTTGTTCTTTCATTAACAAACCCATTAAGAAAATCAACAGCAAAATCTCTCCCTTGATCTTTGCCTTCTCTCTCTCTCTCTCTCTCTCTCTCTCTCTCTCCCCCCCCCCGCCATTTCTTACAGATACTATGTATAAAATTAGAAAAAAATCTTGTCAGTTTTTAAAAGAATTAAGGTATATGTGGAATCCTACAAACTTCCACAAATGTAATCTGACTTCGCTTTCAAGTCAGAGAAACTGTGGTCAGGGCAAGTCCTACTGAATAAACTTGTGCGGAGAGTTCAGAGTAGAACATGGTGCTATCACAGGAGGTTCCAATTGTCCCTTGCCGTTGCCTTATTTCTTTATGCTGTCACAAGATACCTAGGGTTTTGATCTCCTCCCAATTTAAAGAAGCACATGCACACACACATAATGCGTGTCCATACACAAGGCATATATTTGCACAACTGATGTTTACAAACAGTCTAGTAAACCTTAAAATATATTTAATTCCATTATCAGAAGTTGTAACTGCAGCATATAATACAAAAGCTTTATCTGTTAACTCGTTTATAGCTAATAACTTTGAACTGGCAAGCAACTTTCAATATAAACAAACGTGTTTTCACTCATTATCGGTGATTGTCATTAATAGGAACTCCACATATGCGAAATTGGTCTGCATGTTGGAAAATGGAAATTTTTCACATTGGTTTGTGTTTTTACAAGGAAGGACTCACATAAACCTGCAAAGGGTTCCTGATGGAGTCAATAAGTGTCAGCTGTCATCTCAAGTTAAAACAGACATTAAATTTGCACTGTGGAGTTGTTTTTACTTTCTTTCATTCACAAGCACCCCATCATCAGACATACCATCCACCAAGTCTCACCGAGGCTCATGTGCAGGTGCCCCAACATCCAAAACACTGTTCACCAATCTACACAGAGGCGCCTATGCAGGCACCCCAGCATCCGAAACGAGGCTCATGTGTAGGCACTCCAACATCTGAGACACCATCCACCGAGTCTCACAGAGCAACATATGTAGACACTCCAACATTCAAGACACCATCCACCAAGTCTCACAGAGACTCATGTGCAGGTGGCACCACCCTCCAAGTTTCACAGAGGAACATATGCAGGCACCCCAACATCTGAAACATCATCCAGCGGGTCTCCTAGAGGCTCTGATGCAGGCACCCCACACCTGAGACACCATCCACCAAGCCTCACAGAGGATCATAACACTTTATGTGAATGAAGTAAAATGTCCATGAAATGAGCATTGGTCAAAAATAAACTTTCTGTCTAGTAGCTTTGGGTAGAACTTCTCTTCTCCTAGGCTTCCAGCAAGCACTGAATGCCCATGTGGCAGCTGTAAAATCTCTAAGGCACCACAATCTGTAATGTGAGCTGAAGTGAAAATCTGTGGCCCGCGTTTTAAATTGACGGGTTTTCCAAAGCTTTATTTCCTATCCTGTTAAAAGTGAGCTACTTGTCAGTTTTGCTTAAAGGTTGGAAGGGATTTGGGTACTGAGATTCACAGAGAAGCAGCTCTCTAAACTTCTGTTTGTCAGTTTGGTCCAGCAGGTGGTGAAGTCCTACATCACATCACACGGATCACTACAGGATCTACGACGGTTGCCACAGGCAACTACACTTCAGCTGCTTAACAGAGAGGGCCAGCGTTGATTTCCTGCTTACAAAACATTCAAGAGAGACCGGAAAGCTTTTAACCAATCTCATTTCCTTATCTTTAAACCAGCAATATGCAATGCAGGGACCTTACCTGAGTTCACCTACATTGATAACCCTATTTCTTTGAAAAAGGATGTTCATGGCACGCAGTAGAGGAACCACTTCTGGGAGTGCCAGATATAATAGTCACTAGGTTTTATCTATTGCTGATGGGATGATCACATCCTTCCTCAGTGTAGGAAGGACAGACACCTTCCTGATCATATGGAGGGAAGAAAAGTTTTATACACAACAATAAGATGGCACACACAAAACCTAGGGGGCATATGCACTCGGTGATAATTAGTTTTTCTTTTTCCTTTATTTCTTGTAATTCTGTGGTTTTTATATGAGCTATTGGGGCCTTTGCATAAGATCTGACTTTTTTGGATGAGTTCTACTTAAAAGCAGAAGTATTTGAGCAACAAGAAGCAGGCTGGTGTTACTGGTGTGCCTCAGTCCCATTTTATCCTGCCTGGGAGTTCCTTGAAAATCATTGTTAGACACTCATGAAATTAGAAGAGGCTAGAAACGTTGAAGTCAAATCCACTCTAAGTGCTGTCCATGACCCTTGGAATCTTTAAGTCAACATTAGAAAGAAGGTTTTCTAATATCTAGAAGAAGGCTTCCAAAGCAGTGCGGGGGAAGCTAATGATGCATTGCGATCATGGCACGGGTGGTTTTGCAGTCCTGTGAATGACAGATAATTGAATGTCAGCAAGCAGAACTGAGCAAATTTGACGCTCGCGATAAAACAGCACTGTAGCAACAACAGCTGTGTCATCCCACGGGAGAGGAGAGGGGAGCTCTGCATTACTGTTGAAAAAGAGAAAGCCACTGTGCATGCTGAAGGATGAGGAAGCACTTCCAATATTCAAGAAGTTAGTATTTTGATCCAATTAGTTCTGTAAATTATTAGCAAGGCTATCCTGTGTTCAGGTTGACAAGGTGCACAGGCATGTTCCTAAGAAAAGGCAATAACCTAAGCCAAGCCAAGGAAATGTGAACCCCTGATAACCTATCCTCTTGCTGAAGAATTCACTTCGACCACCAAGTGTTCCATCAACTGTTTGTCATTACATGGAAAAGATACTGTAGTAGGATTTATATATTCATTCTTGTCTTCTAAAAAAAAATTTGGGGGACATGCTTTAAAAATGTTGGCAGTATGTCTGAGAATCAGTCCGTCCTTTCAAGGCTAGGCCCACACAGATTCCTTACTCATGACTGATTCCTTGAGTCTTAGCATAAGTGGGAAAATGTATGGTAGAAATGTTATTAAAATTTTAACCTTAAATAAGTACATTATACTACAAACAAAGCCTTTGTTCTACTGAGAGTACTCAGAGGTAGCTTTATATAATAAGTATGTCAAGGTAAAGTTAGATAGTGCATTCATTGATCAGACTACCCAGAAGATTTTCTTGGGAAAAAATAAAAACGTTTACTTCCTTCACTTACAAAGGTGCGTCTAGCGAAAGAATGACTTACCTGTTGCTAAAAAGACTTTCCTTTTCTTCTGAGGAAATTTTCCTTGGATAAAATAGACTCTTTGTAGACCAGTGGGCTTGGGGCTGTTATGGAGGTCTCAGCCACATGAAAATGTTATGGGTCACTCACTGTACTGTTTGGTCACTAACTCGGTTAGTTCATTGCCAAAGGCTTGTGTGTTTTTTGTTTGGTTTTGTGCTTTTTCTTCCCATATGGCTGTTTTGGAAAGAATTATTTCATTATAAAATATTCTCTTATCTCCTCTCTAATCATCAGGTACTGGAAGAAGCATCTTAAATATACTATATATGCTGTAAATGTGTAAAGAAGAAATGTTTCCTTTCTCATGATGCATTGGTAATCAGGCTTTTTTGGTTACTAATTGGAAGATAAAATTAAGTGTCAAATAGGAAACCCAGAACTGAAATGTCCAGTTTTACCATAAGAGCATCAGAACAAAGGTTTCAATTCACCAGCAAGAATAAGCATGGTCAGCTTGAAAGGGTGACGCTTCAGCGTGAAGTTGGTTTATCTTCTTTGTAGGACCACAGTGGGCAAACTCAGACCAAAATGGTGATTGAAACAATGGAACGAATCACACCTGGAGATCTGAAGTCTTAACCCATTCATGCCAATTGGCCTGTAGGTGTTTTTAGATAGGCAATTTTTCTCCCAAAATCAATTTTCTTATCAAAAGGATTATAGTAGACCCTGGTCCCTAAGCTTTCTTTTGCAATGCCCAAGGATTGGTGTACTTGACTTGAGAGCTTTCCATAGCTGGCCTGTGTGATCCTTGGGTCCACCTGAGGGTTTTGCTCTGTCTTTCCCCGTCAGAAGCAACACACCCCTTTCTTATTCTGCAGGGTCTGGGACCAGACTTCACTCAACCCTCTCCTCAAATTGCTCATCTTGTTTAAATGCGTGTCTGCTTTGGCACATTTTAGAATCTATTTTTAGTATGTTTCATTCAAGTGAATATTGATAAATCTAAAGCAGCATTTTTATTGTTTTCATATTTTAAATTTTGTCCTGTTCTGTATCATTTCTGCTTTAATTTTATCAGCTCCTCTCGCTTAACTCTGTGTTGGAATGTTCAATAATCAAGTACAGTACAGTGTGTTGTGATCCAACCTCCCTCTCTTTGTTTACGTTAAAAAACACAAAAATCTAAGAAATTCACTGCTATGACCAGCTTTTTAAAAATATAGTATTGTTAAAAACCACAAAACGAATTGAAAGAATACACAGAATTGATTACATTAAGTCTTCTTCCTTTTCACTTATTTTTTTTCTCCTACTGCTTCAGATTTAGAAGAAAACTGCCCAGTCATCCAGTTCAACCTCACCATTAGGCAGGGTCCTGGGGTTGACCAGTACTATTATATACTGTCAGGTAAACATGGTGATATCTTAGTAGGACAGTGTCTCTCTGCAGCTAGCGGAGTCTTCCAGGAGTGAGAATCTGTGAAGATGTATTTGATGAAAGCAGAATCCGGTTGGTTTTACGACTACTCATGGGCAAGAATAACTGCTCAACAGCAGTCATGGTCATGACATCATTGTAGGTCTTCAGTTCTGGTTCCTGTCAGAGTACATGTGGAAGACTTGGAGTATGCACTATAGCACTGGGCGGGACACAGACACTTCCAAAGGTTACCTAGAGCTGAAGAATTTCAGTCCAATGGTGACCTGTTTCCCTGAGTTATTGTTTGGTGCTTTAAAAAAAATCTTCCATTTAAATGCTATTAAAATGGAAAACTTAAAATACCATGGAAAAAAATACAGTCACCAACTTTAGTCTCATTTTCACAGATAATCTGGAGGCTTAACTAGATAAGCCATCTTTCTTTAGCCTTCATAGTATTGTTCAAATTTCCACTTTTGATATGGTTCCATTGGGTTACAAGTGGCCACTTTCAGGGTCTTCTGAGAAGCATTTCCTTCCATGCATAACAACTGCTGATAGTTTTCAAAAGCAATGTGATCCACCTGAAGAGAAAGAGGATATGGGAATGAGCTACCGACTACACTTGACATATGAAGATATAATAAGGAAATTATATTTTCACTCCCCCAGGGACTCTCCTGAATTAAACTCGTGACATAAGCACAAGGTTTAGAAAACATCAAATTTGTCTCTGTCCCAAACCAGCTTCTCTAGTTGTAAGGTTTTGATTCCACAGAAAGAAAACAGTCATTTTGTCCTAGTGATTTGACTGATAACTATATTATTTAAAAGAAAAAAATCTGGTTGGCATATAATATATTGGGTAACTACTTCATTGTTGGTGGTAAAGCAAAAAAGCATGTGATATGACAGGAAGGAAGTCTGTTAGTTGATTAATCCAGCTCAGGTCTTAGAATGCTCGTGTATGCTAGCAAATGCTAAAGATGGCACATTTGATCTGTGATCTCTCCATCTAAATTCTGACAACACAGAATTTCAAACACTCAGATTTAGTTAGAATAAGACAAGGGTATTTCAGATGAACTTAATGTTGCTCAACAGCTATTAAAAATGAGAGATAATTTACTTAGAACCAATTATGGCCTTATAATTTTAACTCATAAATCTCAATTTTCCATAAATATGATCATGGTCATTTTAGTTATTATTGAGCTATTTTAATATACTTCTGTTTTTTTTTAACCAAAACAGGAGACTTTCATGCTAAAGCAAAATTATGACTCCCACAGAACCTTGGAAGTACGATGCTTACATATATTTAAGGTTATGCAAAGTAGGTGGCCTTGAAGCAAATCCTTCAGCACTGTGTACAATGCTCTGTGCCGAATGACGGAGTATAGGGGACAGCATAGATTGACATAGGGAGCACTTGGAAATGCCAATTTAGAACTATGCAATTCTAGCAAGTTATTGTTATCTAGAGGAAAACTCTAAAAGAATGAGGTTCCTGTTATTCACAATCTCTTTCTCAGTTTCTCTTGTTCTTTAAGACTTGCATATATCTCAGGGACTGCTACAGTTGTATCTTAAATGCCATCTCCCTCCCCAAAGCTGACATGTTAAAGACTTGGTCCCCAGGGTACAACTGTTGGGAGATGGTGAAATCTTTGAGAGCAGGCTTAGATCCATAGGTCACTGCGCAGTGTCTGTGATAAGGAGTGTGGTCGTCTTTCTACTCCCCTTTGCTTCAGGCCATGAACTGAGCCACGTTCAAACCTGTGGTCTCTCTGTGATGTGTTGCCTTATCATGGGCTCCAAACAGCAAGACCAGCCTATGGTGGACTCAGACCTCTAAAATGGAGCAGACTCAACCCTTTCCCCGTTAATTGTCTAAGGCAGTGGTTTCTTAACCTTCCTAATGCTGTGACCTGTTTATACAGTTCCTCATGTTGTGATGGTCTCAAGCTGTGAGGACCCCAGCCCTAAAATTATCTTCATTATTACTTCATAACTGTAATTTTTCTACTGTTATGAATTGTAATGCAAATATCTGTGCTTTCTGGTTCTTGAGATCTTGACTCACAGGGTGAGAACTGCTGGTTTAACATGTTTTTCTAAAGTGATAGTCAGTTAGCCCAGGAACTTGAGAAGATTTGTATGAGAACTGTCAACAACAACAAAAAAAGAAACAAAAATAAGAGAGAGAGACAGAGAGAAAGAAAGAAAATCAATACAGGTTATCCATCTCTGTGAAAGGCAGAAGGCAGCACCGACAAATTCTTAGTTTCTATTATCTTAGTAAATATTACCTTTTCCACGGCAACTTTCTGGGTAAGACCTACTCTTAAAAACTTTCTCACTGTATATCCTTCCCAAGATTCCCTGCAGGGAAGAGAGGTTTTGACTTTCATTGTCTGTCTTTCCTTCTGTCCTCTTTCTTTTCCACCTTCAGTGCGGTGTTAGAGAAGTAGGAAGTGTGACATAAATTTAGCCATTACATATTTATGAAATTTCCCCAAAAGTGCAAAAAATAAAAAGAGAAGTTTATGCACTACTAATTCTCCATTTGGTAGTATTAACTGACAATAATAATGCTTATCAGTAGGAGGAAAGTGTCTCAGAAAATTAAAAGATGCAGTCGGGTGGTGGTGGTACATACTTTTAATCCCAGCACTCAGGAGGCAGAGGCAGGTGGGTCTCTGTGAGTTCAAGGCTAGCCTCATCTACAGGGTGAGTTCCAGGACAGTCAGAGCTACACAGAGAAACCTTTGTCTTAAGAAATAAAACAAAACAAACCAAAACCAAACAAACAAAAAATTAAAATATACTACTGGAGAATGAATGAGTATCTTGGACCCAATTTTAGCTCCCAGTAGAAAGAGAATGACTACATATGACAACAAAGGAAGGATAACCTAATAAATGGAGACACCCCAAAATAAAATGAGTTTCCTTTGGGGCCAGCTCGGGCAGAATCATGATCTCTGTACTGCCAGTATAAAATACTGAGAAAAACAATGTAAGAGACAGCAGTTTATTTCAGCTCACAGTTCAAGGATACACCCCAAAACTGTGGAGGAATTCACAGTGACAAGAGATGGGGGGGGCTCGTCACATTTCATGCACGGTAAAGAAGCAGATATTGAGGGACAAATGTCACAGCATCCTCACTTTCTCAATGCCGTACAGCCCAGGATTCCCTTTTGAGGGAATAATCCCACTCAAAATTAAGATGGGTCTCCCCACACCATTTAACATAATGAAGACAGTCTCTCCTAGGCAAGCTCCAAGGCCAACTCTAACCACAACACCAATGCCTGCAAGACATTTGGTAGCTGCATGCTGGTGAGGTGGCAGAAACCTGAGGAGGCAGTCCTGACCTGAGACCAGTCCTAGCATCTCAAGATTCCACGGCAAAGTTTATGACATTGAATCCTATGCTGACATGACTGAGAGAAACTGAAGGGGCTGGGGAATAAACACAGTTACACCGGGATGTTTTGCTAGGGTAATAACTGTGTTGGAAACATTCTCCTCAAAACTGCTTTTTACTGGGAGCTATGTTATCACCAAACGTAAAGTTGACAAGACACCCACAGCCACCCTCCTGTAATCGGCAGTCTTATCTGTGGAGCCACATAGGAATGAGAAAAGACCCCTTTTCTAAAGAGAGAGCAGATGTGGGAGCTCAAACCATTCTAAAGAGCAGCACTTGCAGTAAGAACGCAGCTTCTTGCTTTGTCTATAGATTGTGCCTTTAGGTTCCTCTGGTAACCAATGAGAATAAGTTTCATCAATACACAAGGCACTGTTGATTGATTTAAATGAATTTTCGAAGCTAGCATGATGGTGGCAATACAACGGGAAGAGATGGGTGCTTTCATTTAAATGACTTGCTTGAAATCAATTTTGAAAAAAAGCAAACAAAACCAAAAATAAAACCAAAACATTGAAAATTTACCAAAACTCTGCCCCTGAGTGAACCTTCACACTGTCTCTATTGTGAGCTAACAGCACCTAAGACTTCTGGCTGATGGGACTGATAATCGGAGCTTTATGCCCCCTTCCGCTGAAGTTGACTGTGTGGTGAAGGGATGGCACGGATTGTTTGCTTACCAGTTCTGGATGAAAGCCCGATGCTGATTTGTGCAGCCACTTGAGGCTGGAGTTTCTGTTATCACATGGCTGGAGTCTCAGGGGTCCCTTATCAGTGCCGGGCGCCAGGCACCACTGTCCGTGTTTAATAAGTCTCACCCAGGTGTAATTGAATTGTTGAAGCTGTAGAGAATGGACAGAGGGAAGGCCATTCAGAGAGCAAGCAGAGGCAGGGAATTTGCCAAAGACTTTAATCAACAACAGTGAGACTGTGGCTGCTCTAATCTGGTGAGTATGTACGTTACTTAACCAGCCCACTGTCATCTTTCTTAATGCTATGGTGGGTAGTGCGACTATCTCTTTTGGCTTCAGCAATGACTTTCAGGTGTCTGGTTCTGTGACAGTTGTGATTGTCTTGCCTCTGCTTCTTTAACAGCAAGAATTCCGGGTCTGTGTCACTATGACTGGCTTTAAGTTGGGATTTAATTTAGACTGTAAGGTTGTATTAAAGAAATGAAGGCAAATCTTGCCCCTCTAAGTGTTGTCCCTGGGCCAAAATCGTGTTGCCTGGACACTAGTTATAAATGCAGGATCTCGGCCCCATCTTGGATCCTGTGAGTCTGAGTCGACCCTAACAAACTCCTCGGGTGATCATCAGTGTCTGAGAACCAAGGACAGACAATGGAATAGGAGGTCAGGTACTTACTAAGACACACTGCACATCACCTTAAAAATGGTCAAATGTAAAAGCCTGCAAAAACTTCTAGTTAAAACAAGGAACAGGGATTGAGGGGGAAACTGAGTATTTCATTTCTTTTGAGGGTTCCAGATGAATATAACTCAGGTATTAAAACCTATTGGCTCTGTCCCTACCAAATTAACTTCCTCTACATTCCTGTTCTTTTTGTTATTCAAAAAGATCACTAGAAAGGAACAACTCAAAAGGAGCAACAGGGCCAGAATGTGACAGAGCTTCCTGCAAGGAAGGCAGTGGCTATTACTCATATTTTGGTGTTTCCTTCCCAATTCATTGGTTTTCAAGAGCAGAAGATGAGTTTCTGGTGAGATACTGATTTTACAGGTATGCTAAGTTCCTACAGAAATAGTCTTAAAAGAGTAGATTATTTTCATATATTTTTGACTAATTCTGCAGTTGTTCTTTCTATAATTTATGACTATCTCCACTGTGAACTGTGAATAAGCAAAAGTCCTGTCTTTCAGTTGATTCTTTAAACTCATCATTTCATCTCTTTTCTAATTATGAAAGTGTTTCCTCAGCTTTGGGTTTCCAATCCACAGAAGAACTGCACTGACAACTCTGTCTTCTACTCTAGGGGAAGCTTGGGACTGAGGCACATAAATGGGATGCTCTTGAAAGTCTAAGGCACAGTGCTCAAATCAGCACTAAGAAGGAAGTCGGCAAGCCGAGGCCATCATCACAAAATGATCTGTCTATCACAGTGTGATCTGCAATCTGGGGGCTGATTTGTACACATGAATCAGTGTTCCTGTGAGTTCTATTTAGCATCCAAAGCAGTTACCAGTCCCATCTGGGGTGCAGATGCTGGAGAGGGAGGTGCAATCACTCGAACCTCACCTCCAGCATGGCGGGAGTAATCCTCTGTTTTTCCTGGCCCCGCTCCCTCGCCTATCCACTGTGCTCTGATTTCGTGGTTATTTTGTTAGAAAAATTTTTCATCAAGGATCACAGTTTAGGGGACGTTCATCACTCCTTTAAGGTAACAGAGAAAGGGGAAAGTTGGGCAGAAGAATGGAATCAGAGAATAAAATGGGTTCTTTAGGATGGCTCCATAGAAACTTCATTTCTACTTTATCTGTTGATAAAGATAAACTTTAAATAAAGTTTTATTTAAAACTTTAAATAAAATAATAACTTTATTATTATTGTTTTGTGCATGTGTGTGTGTGCATGCGTGTGTGCACGTGTATGTGTGTGTGTAATATTTATATGTAGGCATGCATGTCACAGATGGTTTGTGGAGGTCAGAGGAGTAGTAAGGAACTAGTTCTTTCTGTACACCTTCATGTGGGTTTCGGGGATTGAACTCACATGGACAGACTTGTGTATCAAGCTGCTTGACCCACTGAGTCATCTTGCCAGTTATCCTTTAGGCATTTTGTCTTTATCATTACAACCAACACTTACAGCGTACCAAACATTAGGTAGTACTTACCAGTCCCCAGTGTGTTGCCAATTCATTTCAGCTTTAGAATTAGGCACTATCTGCACTGCTACTTACAAAGGTTTAAGACTGTACATTAAGCCAATTTTGCTAGGAAAGTCAAGACTAAATCCATCACGGAGCAACGACGTCAATGCCTACAGTCTCTTCCCTTCTATTACTTCTCTGTCGAGTGGCACTTCCTTATACCAGACCATGGATTATGTTGACATTTAGATGTCTATGCATTTCTCCTGGGCAGAGGTCGGTTGTCTGCGCCTACCTGGCTGCTCCCATCACAGTCTTCCAGCGTGGCTGTGGTGTTTTTCACGGAAATGCACTTGCCCAAGGCCACATTCACAAGCTAAGGAGCAGAACACAGAATACAAAGCATTCATTAAGAGCAAACACATCTTAACGTATAAGAAGGCATGCAGACACATCTAGAAACTAGAGGGTGGACAGCCATAAGGTCAATGGATAGTCGATAGATTAGAGTTTGCAGGAGATGACTGTCATGGTCACAGCCCTAGCAGAGACACAGTGTGATCCTGTCTCAGCACAGCTTCAATCTGGCATCATAAGCCTGTGATTCAGCCACAGTAGCAACAGACATTAGCTTCTCATTAACTCTTTCCTGGGATGCTGAATGAAAGGGAGCGAAAGTTGCTACAGGAAGGAGGGGATTTTCTTCTTCTTCTTCTTCTTCTTCTTCTTCTTCTTCTTCTTCTTCTTCTTCTTCTTCTTCTTCTTCTTCTTCTTCTTCTTCTTCTTCTTCTCCTTCTTCTTCCTCTTCTTCTTCTTCTCCTTCTTCTTCTTCTTCTTCCTCCTCCTCCTCCTCATTATTATTATTATTATTTGGCTTGAGTTTATCTCAATGCCTATTTTAAAAGTCAGGGTACACACCTCTGATTTCATTAAGCCACAAGTTATGGGCTACATTCCTTGACTGACCCCTCTAAGGGATCTGACTGCTTAGGCACTGACTCCTAGCTAAACTGAGTCCTTCAGAGAACAGCAGATCCCAGCTGACTCCCTGTCAGACTTTTGCTAATGACTCAGTCAAGCTCCGACTCATTACAGGAAAGTCACGGAAAGCTAGAGCAGAGCCAAGCTTCAAGGCCCTTTCTGGCAGACTCGGGTTTTTAATGAATTTACAGGGTCAACTATGAAGGAAGCTTCCCATCAGTCCCCATCTAATGCAGAGAATGTGGATTCCCTTGCCCCCTCTGACATTCTGGGCAGGACTACCGGGATGGGAGGTTAAGAATGCAATTTAAACTTTTCAGGTTTACTGGTGGTGCTCTGTAGAGGAGAAATTATGCATGTTCTATGAAAGCCTGCTAAGCTTGGAAAATGGTGACCATGTTTGTGTTTTTTTTTTTCCCAGCTTTTATGGGGACCAATACAAAGCTCCGATTTCAGGGTGCTGTGACAATGAAGGCCTTGTCGACCACAGGATCACCAGATTTTGTAAGCAGGGTGTCTAGTGGGTTGCTGCCTACTTGTGAACGCATGCCTTAGCTTGGAGATTAGTAGGAGCAGTTTGTGGGGTCAGAAAAGGCAGAAAGAAGCAGTGAGAGGGGTTACTGCAATCTCTAAGTAGGAAGAACTATTCTCACAGATACATACGGAGCGTGTGAGATGTGGGCATATGCCAGTCAGAGAACTGGGCAGAGCTCTTTCGTAGAAGAACAACACCTAAGCTGACCTTCGGCCAGTGGGTACTAGGAAAAAGAGTTCATCTGCTAGAACAGGGAGAAAACAAAGATGCTAGATGCTCTCTGAGAATCTGAGGCGGCAAACTGACCTTCATTTGGGTTTGAAATAAAAATGTGCCTCACCTGTTTGAGCTGGGAACCCTCGCTGACCTTCAAGGAGTATAACCAGACCTCAGCAGTTTTACTGGTCGGTCGTTTCTAAGGTGTCTGACACCGGGGATACAGAGAAGTTCTAGAGGGACAGATCTCCAGCATGCTCCATTCACAGGTTCAAATGGCAAGTCCGGGTATAGCCACCATCAGTAGGTCTGAGCAACGGTAGCATGCAGGAAACGTGCAGTGGCTCACTAAGCTCAGGAAGTAGGAGTAGGAAGAGACGTGCGGGGCGGGGGAGGGGGGTGCAGGGCGATTCCAGAGGCAAGGAAGGAAATGGAAATCCTCATTACTCTTTGGATTTTTTTTTTTCCAGACAGGGTTTCTCTGTAGCTTTGGAGCCTGTCCTGGAACTAGCTCTTGTAGACCAGGCTGGCCTCGAACTCACAGAGATCTGCCTGACTCTGCCTCCCGAGTGCTGGGATTAAAGGCGTGCGCCACCACCGCCCGGCTACTCTTGGGATTTTATCAGAGAAATGAGTCCCATGTTCTAATGGCTCATTCAGAAATTATCCTATCGTAAAACAGGTTTGGAAAACTGGCTCCAACACGGATGAGCCAGGTGCTTTCTCCTAGAACTCAGAGACTTCCAGGTGAGAGCACACAGCGGGCGCTCAGGACACACACATGTCCCTTTCCCAGGTCCACTCGGCTGCAAACTCCTGGTGGCAGAACCAGCACTACCCAGACAGTGTTTGGGAAGTCTTAGTTTAGATGGTTTTGTTGTTTTATTTTGTTTATTCATTTTATTTATTTATATTATTTTGTTTTCTTTCAAACAGTTCCTTCCTGCAGGAAGGCCTTGGAAGGCACTGGAGTATAAACAACAATTTCTCCTCCTAGGTCTTTAATGAAAACCATTTCAATGTAATAATAGTAGTAATTATAATAATAATAAAAATAAAGTATTGTGTAGATTTTATACTTTCTGGATTGAATTATTTGATTTTCCCAGTGTCAAAGGTAGAGATTTCTCACATTTGCTTACATAACTGTTAAATCTTAGGTGTAGGCTGTTTGCTAATGATGTACTTCAAGGGAAGAACAAAGCTTGCCGAGGCTATAATTGATTTCAGATATTATTGGCTATGAAAAACTACTCGCAATAAAAAACTTTCGTTGGACTTAAATATCGAGGTGTACAGGCCGAATGATGAGAAAATGTGAAGCGAGAAACAAAAGATAGATTTTATTTTCCGACAGCCTTTCCTAGCTGTCATGGTCTACTGAATTATGTTTGCTATTAATCGGAAAAAAAATCTCAAATATTTAAAACAGTAATAACACTCTTGTCGGAAGAGAGCAGGAGATGTCTTCATTAATATTTGTTTACATGAGGGCAGCGAAGAACGTAAATAAAAGAAAAGGGTCTAGTGAGGTCGTTTTGAAATGTATGCCCAGCATTTTGATACATTATAGAGCAGGCATGTGCAGGCAGGGTGTTTTTTGTTTTTGTTTTTTTTTTGTTTTTGTTTTTTTTTAAAAAAAGAGCTTTTCAAAGATAGTGACAACTTACAGGGAATCAAAAGATAGTTCGATTGCGCCCTCTGGTGGCGCATGTTCAGTAATGCTGCTGCTGAGAGTCTAGAGCGAACTTCAGGACTTCTCTTGCCACCTTTGTGAGGAGGATGGAATTTAAACATCTAAGTGGGAGGTCTGATGTGTCTAAGGCCAAGCTGTTCTTCTTATTTAATTATCTAAAGTAGCTGAGAGCTACTGTGACCAGCCCCAAATCCTGCTATTCTCTTGTGAACTATTCCCGGCATTTTGCTACAAATAAACCAGGTCATGTATATTTTACTGGTTAAATCTTATAAAATCAGCACAAATATTCAGAATACTCTCCTGTTTTTGATCTCCTCCCTGGACTTCCCTGGTGAGGACAACAGCATTATTTTTACTACATCTTTGTTATCTGGGCATTTGACAACCTGGGAGAGGGGCTAGTCTATACATCTGATTCTTGGAAGAGCTAGAGATGGCTATTCTGAAAAAGCAGACACATCAACAGGTACGTCAGACATCTTCCTGAACACAACAGGACAGGGCTATGGAAGGAAGCAAAAGAACACTGGGGATATTTATAAGTAAATATGAAAAGTGACGTAAGAGACTAAGCACAGACTTAAGCATGGGCTTCAGTCACAAGCCGTATCAGGAAGCTGTACTCCTGGGTGGACTCAAGGCTTCCCCCCCAGGGTCTCAACTTCTCAAAGCTTTATGTTGCACTGGTCCCCATTCAAACTATCTGCCCTTTGTGAAAGTTCTGTTAGTGCTTTGAATATTTTTATTATTTTCAAAGAAATTTTTACAAAACCCAAATTAAAGCTTGTATTTCCGGTGGATAACCCCGTTGGTGAAGGAAGAAAGGAAATGAGGAAAATCACTTGGGAGTCCACGAACCCTCTCTTGGCTCTCCACCTACACATCTCCATCCATGCCCTGATGGATTAACCTCTCCATATCGTGGCTGCCGCCAGCCTGCCCTGAGTTGTGTAGGAGCTGAACCCCCGCCTCTCAGAGCTAGGTTGGCTCTGGGTCTCAGGCTTCAGATCTTCTGAGAGGATCTCTCTACAGCACACATTTCAAAGGAGTCGGTCCTCCTGGCCTGTTCCTTTACAAGAGCCTTTATATTCTATATTCATACTTCATTTACTTATTATCCCTGTCCTCCACGCAATGCCAATTTCCAAAGAGACAAAGTCTATATCCTGAAGTCATCTTTAATTATCAGTCAACATTACCACATAATAGACTCCCTCAGATTCACCTCTAACATCTCTCATTTATACTTTGTTTCAGCGGCATTCATGTCTGTTGCTTAAAGTACATTACGTCATTCTTTCCTAAGCATATTTGAGGGGGCTTCTGTGTTGTTTTCAGTGGCCCTATTAACTTACCACGCCACTAGCTCTCACAACGGGAGCCTTCAAGTCTGGGAAGACGTTGTCCAAGTACCACTTGAAACCTTTGCACTTCAGCTTCTTCCTCAGCTCCCTTTGCTGGGTCAGGTTGCCCACATCCAACCCTTGGTCTATGAGGTGATCCCCGTGGCCATAGAAGAGGTCCTTGTACTCATCGAGCCAGACCTCAGCCACCCGCACCAGGTTCCGTTCCACTGTCTTCATGCGGTCTTTGGGGAAGGAGTACGGATTGTCATTTCGGAAGATGTGGCCCACTCTGGAACAGGGAACAATTTCGATTTCACCACCACACATCCAGACCTGGCGATGAGTCAGTGAAAAGCACCAGTTATCAAATGGTCACTCACAGGTCATAGGCAAGTAACCATGCCATGCTACTGCCTGGAAATAGTCCTTCCAACTTAGAAACGCTCTCACAATGGAAAAGAAGATACAGTAGCTTTATTTAGTCTTATGCATGGTGGACCATTTTCATTTTCCCTTTAGATTCAGCTATGTAACATTTCTCTTTATCTCCTTTCCAAAGAACTCTTTACAGAACGCCAACGTATAAAACATATCACTAACGTTCCTGTTTGGGTTTAATCAGGAAGAGGCTATAGATGCCCATTTATTCACCTATTTATTTGGGAGACCTGTAGGCCTGTGGTACCCAACTCAAAACTCTTCTTGGCCAGGACTTCCAAACTTATACACATCTGAACACAGACCACCCAGTCGCGTAGGGAACCTGGTATTAGTGTTCTATTTTTTTTTAAGGCTTTCTCGGCATGATTCAAAGATGACTAAGTCATTATACACAGTCTCAAAAGATGACACACCATGACCCACACTTGGCTTGCTGGTGGACTGCAGGGGAGGGATTTTTTTTTGTCATTTGTTTTCTCAAGGCCATCCCCACTACAGATAGTTCCACTGCCACCACTGTATTAGAGAGCTATTCCAAGAGAGTCACTGTACGTTGCAGATGAATCCCAAAGTAATTTGCTTTAAGTATGAATTTCAGAGGTTTTGTTCAGAAAAAGAAGAGTAACTCCCCCATAATTAGACATAGAAACACTATTGTGAAATATTAATTCCAGTGGTTTTACCACAGTGGTTGATTCTTCTACATTAAGCCTGGGTAATGAAACAATCTATAGAACCTGTGCCATAGAGAAGTTTCTTCTCAGTCAGTCACATATGTGATTGTGTTGATAAACTGAAGCCACTTGAGAATCATAAACACTTACATGTCCATATGTTGTGATGTTTGTGTATGGGTGTTTACATGTATGTGGAGGTCACAGATCAACAGAGGGTGTCTTCCTCAAGTGCTCTTCACCTTCATTTTTGAGATAGTTTCTCTCACTGATATAAAACTCAGCAATTGGACAAGAGTAGCTGGAATCACAGATTCAAGTCTCTGCTCTTGGCTTTCTATGAGAGATTTGAACCCAGGACCTCATGCTTGTGTGCCAATCTCTGTAGCAGCTGAGCCTCTCCCCTGGCACCAGAATGATGAACTTTTAATTAGAAAGAAAGAAAAAAAGAAAGAAAGAAAGAAGGAAAGAAAGAAGGAAAGAAAGAAAAGGAAAAGAGGGAGGGAGAGAGCGAGGGAGGGAATAAAGAAACAGTAGCGAATACCTTGAATGACAACTCCATATTTTCTCCTCCCCAAACATCAAGACCAGGGTCATAAGTTCCAAGTTCGTAAAAGTAACTTTTATCAATGGAAAATAATCCACCTGCCATGACTGGGCACCTACAAAGAGGAAAGATGGTGTTATACTTTGGTCCCAAGGTGACCTGACTTCTAGAGCGGCTCCTCTTTGTCTGCGTGGGAGTCTGGAGTTGTTTTTGGATAGGCTGGGGAAGTCTTGGAATGGAGCCTGCAGCTTGGCTTTAGTGAAAAGTTTCTGGCTCACAGGGGCTAAACTTGACGAGAGTCTGAGAAGACGTAGGCAGGGCTAGGATTCTTACCTGTCAATTATGTTCTGACACAAATCCCAGGGTTAATGTGAATTCCTACGGCAGTGCTAAATCAGGTGTATTTCAAATTGAATTTGGGGGTAAGGAGTAATGACCTAACTTCTCAGGAAAATTTGTTTGCTTTGATAAGTCTCGAATAGATGTATAATTTTTTGAGACATGGGTATCACTGTAGCTGAAGCTACCCGTGAATGTGCTCTCCTCCTGTTTCTGCCTCCTAAGTACTGAGATTAGGGGTATGTACCATCCTGTCTAGTTGATACCTACAATTCCTACTGGTTTTCAGAAGGATAGAGTATAACTTTTTTTTAAAACCTATTTTCTGCCTTTCTAAAAAGACCTTGGACTGCTGCTAGTCTTCCGTTTTCACACACTTACCTTATGACGTCCGTTTCTTTAATCCCACTTTTTGCAACAACATCTGGAGGAATTGTTCTCCAGCCAAAGTTCATGGGCCACGTGAAGACACCTCTTTGGAAGTTGTCCACTGTCATGTAACTAATGTAAGACAGGCAAAACAAATGAAGTTGCGAATGCTAAGATTATCTGTGTCTCTATAGAGTTCACAAACACAGCCTCATGACTGGTTCGGGTGTGGGACGAATGCTCACACATGATTCTGCACGCTTACCTCGTACTATTCGCTCAGGGGAGCTTATGAATATGTTTTTGCACTGCTAGTTAGCCGGTTTGATTGCTTGCTTTCAACTTACGCTCATCTTTTGGTCGATAATGGCCATTTTAGAGCAAGAAATGAAACACTTGAAGTTCCCATAAAGGGTATGATTAGAAACTTGAGAAAAAGAAATACTTTGGAGTTCAACGGACAATCAAAGGGGATGAAGCTAATAATGAGAAGTTGGATTTATTAATAGATGAAAGTTGGTGTACCAGCCAAATAGACGACTGAGTTGGTAAGTTCTGATCCCAAGGTATCTCTCATGTGTTTCCCCTTGTTTGGTAAGTAGGCCGCGCTTTTTAGGTTTTATCACAGCACGGATGAGGACTAGCAGTCTCTGCTGCTTTCCAGTGTCAGAATGTGGCAGCATTACCTCATGTCCTTGTCATTGATGACTTCAATTACTGGGCAGGCCACTTTCTTCCTATTTAAATAAACTCTTTCCAGAAGCGGTTCCAGCCAGCCCACATTGCATTCCACGTGAGAGTCTAAGAATGTCAGCACATCCCCTGTAGAGGGAAAAAAAGGAAAAAAAAAACACAAAACACTGGGAAATATGGTAGGATACAACCAGTCTATGTGCTTCAAGGTCCAAAGCGTTGGGGATTGTTTGACAAGTGTGACTGTGAACGTGGGCATCTTCTATTCTCACTGATTTCCTGGTTCCTAGAATTTCATTTTGTAATATGTGGGGAAACTCTATTGAATAATAGAGATTCTGTGGAACAATCACCACTCAGATCTAGAAACAACTGATAAGCTACTGTCATTTGCCTGCTTTTTTTTTTTGCCACTGTGGTGAAACCATGACTGAAGCATCTTCAGGAGGACAGGGTTGATTTGGCTTAAATGATCCAACCATGGTCTGTAGTGATATTTTGTATTTTAATACACGAAGCTTGCCTGAAGATTAGAAAATAAATCAGCCACCATGACCAGGCTTGCAGACCAGACAGTGGTGACACACACCTTTAGTCTCAGTAACCACACTAGTTTGTCATGGAAACTGAGCAGTAGTGGTACATGCCTTTAATCCCAGCCCTAGAGGTTTATAAGGGGGGAGGAGAGGAGACAGTTCTCAGACACAGTCTCATTCTGAGGATTCCTGGAGGCAGGATTGCTATTTTGAACTAAGATAGAAGTAAGACCTAATGGCTGACTGTTTTTCTTTGCTGACCTTCAGGTTGAACCCCAATATCTGCCTCTGGGTTTTATTAGTCATGTTGCAAGGGTCCATCATTAATAGAAGCCAATGCATGAACCCAATGGCAGAAACTTGAAGCAGACACCACAGAACACCACTTACTGACATACTCAGCTTGCTTTCCTATACAACTCAGGACTGATGCCCAGGGTGGTACCATCCACACTCTGCTAGCTAGTCTTCCGTCAACTTGATACATAACTATTTATAGTTATTTGAAAGGAGGGAAACTTAATTTAAAAAAAATATCTCCATAAGATCTGGCTGTCAGGCGCTTTCTCTATTAGTTATTGATGGGGAGTGGCCCAACAAATGGGGGGGCATATCTGGACTGGTGGTCCTGGGTTCTGTAAGAAAGCAGGATGACGAAGCTATGGGGAGTTGAGCAGTAAGTAGCTTCCCTCCATGGCCTTTGCATCACATCCTGCCTCCAAGTTCTAGCCCTGCTTCAACTCTTCTGACTTCCTCCAATGGACTATGATCTGGGATATAAGCCAAATAAACCCTTTCCTCCCCAACTTGCTTTTGTGTGACGAAGTTTCATTGCTGCAATAGAAGCTCTAATTAAGAGGCCCATTAATCATTCATCAAAAATGCTGTACAGACATGCCAGTCTGATAAACAATTCTTCAGATGAGGTTCCCTTTATTCTGGTTATTGTTTTCACTGGCCATTCCAAAGTGTGGCCATGCAGGTAGCACTAAGTCTTACTGCTCAGTGCCTGTGTTCTCCCTGGGTGTCTTATCGGTTCCTTGCTACAAACCTAAGTGTAGATCTATTCTCATTTCAACTTAAGAGATAAAGACTGGAGGAACAAATAACTAGAGTAACAGTCACTTGCCAAAGTAGTTCACCTAGGGTGCCATGTAATATGATGAAACAACTCCTTACATAGCTCATGATGGGGATCCAAATCTGCATTCACTCCCCACCTGGCCCGGATCTTACCTCATTAATATTCTCATTCATTTGTTGCCAAGACCTGAGGGAAGAAGCACCTGCTGAAAACATATTTTGGAATTTTACATTGTTGTATTTTGGGGAAGGGGAGACTCTCCTACGCACGGATGCCATCGCTCCACTTTAAGACGCTTTGTTTTAAAATAAAATCTCAGGATTTCGTAGATAAGCAAACAAAGAGCTCCCTACGTAGCTGGCTCCTGGTGGTGTTTCTAATTGTGGCAGAATCATCTGTGAAAGTGTGCTGCCGCGTTTGTGCAGAGAGCCTGAGAGGCACGGGGGAATAGGGAGTAGACTGCCAATAAACACAATGTGTGTCCTTTGACCTATGGTCTACTTCTAAGATCTACCTAAACTCAATCTTTGGACAAATGGCCTTCTATTTTTATAAATTTCTCAAACTCAAATTCAGCACAGCTTAATCCAATCTTGGTCATAACCTGACATAGTTCTCTGTTTTCTAGGGCGAGTACTAGCATGCAGGATTGCTTGAAGATGAACTTTATTAACAGTAACAGCAATAAAATAAAATGAAAATGGCCAACCTCAGTAAAAGCAAGCACCTTCTCTCCCCACTCTTTCCCATTCCTTCAACCCCTGCACAGAGACTGCCTCTGCACTCCCATCCCCACCCCAGTAAACGTCTTATGTGAGCTCTGCTGCATGGTGTGACTTTGTGGGTTCCCTTGGCTTCATTCTGCCAAGGTGCCTTCCACTGTTAAATCATCACATTCATCTCTTAGTATCCACAAGATGCTGGTTCCAGGCTTCCTCCTGACACCATTCTCAGGGGCTGATGTTGCTTATTTATATATGACAGTGCAGTATTCCCTGTATACTTTAAACCATACCTGGATTACATATGATACCTCATCATGTAAACAGTTCTGAGACTGAACTACTGGGGGAATAATGACAAGAAGAACCAGCCTGTGTATGTCTAGTACAAATGAATTTTTACATGTATTTTTAAATCTAAAGTTGGTTGAATACATAGGTGCATTACCTATATATAAGGAGGCCTGGGTAAATACATGTATATACATGTATATACATATACAACTATTCTAAGTACTAAAATGGACCTGCAATTTTATACGCCATTTAAATAAATTTATCTTAAATTTGTATTATGATTTACAATGAGGGTAGTCCTTAAAAATTAGAGTCGACAAATGTGTCCTTTTTAGGTTTCTTGAGCAGAATTTCTTTCTAGTCAGTAGTGAGCAATTAAGATGCACCTAGGAGGGTTTTCCAGATGGAGATCTATGACCTTTAGGGAAGTATTTGATTTGGTGGGACTGCCCAGTATTGTAGTGAGGAAGATAGAATTCACTGTTTTTGCTGTTCGATAACATTTCTTCTGGGAATACATATGAATTTGTGTATATATAACTGGATTGTGATATAAAGTTTATTTCTTTTTTACATCTTTTATTTTGTTTTTATTGAGCTATATATTTCTCGTTGCTCCCCTTCATCCCTCTCCCCTGGTCCCTTCTACCCCTTCTCATGATCCCCATGTTCACAATTTACTCAGGAGATATTGGGTTTTTTTTCTACTTCCCATGAAGATTAGATTCATGTAAGTCTCTCTTAGAGTCCTACTTGTTGTCTAGGTTCTTTGAGTTTATGAATTATAGGCTGTATTTTCTTTACTTTATGTCTAAAAGCCACTTATGAACGAGTACATACTACCTTTGTCTTTCTGGATCTGGGTTACCTCACTCAAAGTGGTGTTTCCTAGATCCATCCACTTGCCTGCATATTTCAAGATGTCATTATTTTTTTCCTCGGTGTAGTACTCCATTGTGTAAATGTACCACATCTTCTTCATTCATTCTTCAGCTGAAGGGCACTGAAGCTGTTTCCACGTTCTGGCTATGACAAATAGTGCTTCTATGAACAAAATTGAGCACATGTCCTTGCGTTATGATTGAACATCCTTTGGGCATATACCCAAAAGTGGTATTTCTGGGTCTTGAGGTAGATTGTTTCCTCATTTTCTGAGAAATTTCCATACTGTTTTCCAGAGTGACTGTACCAGATTGCACTCCCACCAGCAAGACAGGAGTGTTCCTCTTACCCCACATCCTCTCCAGAATAGGCTGTCACTTGTGTTTTGGATCTTGGCCATCCTGACAGGTGTAAGATGGAATTTCAGAGTTGTTTTTATTTGCATACCTCTGATGGCTAAGAATGTTGAACATTTCCTTAAGTATCTTTTAGCCATTTTATATTAATCTGTTGAGAACTCTCTGTTTATGCCTGTATCCCATTTTTATTGGATTATTTGTTCTTTGACGACTAGTTTCTAGAGTTTTTTTTTGTATATTTGGACAGCCCTCTGTCTGAAATGGGGTTTGTGAAGATCTTTTCCCATTCGGTAGGCTGCAGCTTTGTCTTCTTGGCCTTGTCCTTTACTTTATAGAAGTTTTTCAGTTTTAGGAGGTCCCATTTATTAATTGCTGTTCTCAGTGTCTGTGCCGCTGGGGTTATATTTAGGAAGTGGTCTCCTGCGCCAATACTATCAAGTGTACTTCCCACTTTCCCCTCTAAGAGGTTCAGTGTGGTTGGTTTTATGTTGAGGTCTTTGATCCATTTGGATTTGAGTTTTGTGCATAGTGAAGATATGAATCTATTTACATTCTTCTACATGTTTATATCCTTTTATGCCAGCATCACTTATTGAATATGCTTTCTTTTTTCCATCTCATCTTTTTTCACTTTATATTTTTTACTTCTTTGTTAAAAATCAGGTGTTCTCAGGTGTGTGGATTAATATCTGGGTCTTCAATTCGATTCCATTTGGTCCTCCTGTCTGTTTTTTCTGCCAATACCAGGCTATTTTCAGTACTTTAGCTCTGTAGTAGAGTTTAAAGTCAGGAATTGTGATACCTCCAGAAGGTCCTTTATTGTACAGGATTGTTTTGGCTATTATGGGTTTTTTTGCTTTTCCATATGAAGTTGAGTATTAATTCTACCTACACAAGAGCATGGAAGATCTTTCCATTTTCTGGTATCTTCTTCAGTTTCTTTCTTTAAAAAATTCTTGTGACAAATATGAAATGTCCCTTTGTCTCTTTTGATTTATTTTAGTCTGAAGTCTATTTTATTAGATATTAGGAAAGATACACCAGCTTGTTTCTTAGATACATTTGACTGGAATTTTTTTCCCCATTCCTTTACTCTGAGGTGATGTCTGTCTTTGAGGCTGATGTGTGTTTCGTGTATGCAGCAGAAGGATGGATTCTGTTTTCATATCCAATCTGTTAGCCTGTGCCTTTTTAAAGGTGAGCTGAGTCCATTTATATTAAGGGATATTAATGACCAGAGATTGCTAGTTCCTGTGATTTTAGTTTTATCTGTTGGTGATGTTACTGTGTGTGTGTTTCCCTTCTTTGGGATTTGCTGCTGTGAGATCATCTATTGTCTGTGTGTTTGTGGATGTTTAAGGTTTTTTTTTTTATTTCTCTGATTCCCTATTTCATTATGCCGTATCTGACAGTGTATCCTAGAACCTCTATGCACAGTTTAAATTATAAAATTGTGAATTTGATTGTTCCCCCAACTGACCTTGTTCTTTTCTGTTCTAGTGTAATAGCCTCCTAACTGAATTCCCTGCTTCTCTTCTCTCATCTTTCTAGTATCTGTTTTCTATATGGAGGCCTTCCTGGTCTTTTTAGATTCAAACAGACCATTTAGCTCTCTATTCACTGACATTCCCTGATTTTCTAACATTTGCTACTTGGCACACAGAACTGCAAGAAGTCTCATTTTTGTCTTATCCTCCAAATGAACTTCTTACCACTCTCTTCTCCGGTCAGGTCCCATCAGCACCTATGAACTCCTTCTCTGCTTTGAAATTGCCAAGCTCATATCTGCACTCGAACGCTTGCACATGTGAACGGTCTTCAGCCACATACCAGCTGATAGCTTCCTTTCCTAAATTAGTTCTTAACTATCATATTGTTGTATTAATCATAGATTTACTTTACTAAGGAAATTAAGCCTGGAAAACACAGTTGGCCAGCTGAGAATGATGGGGGACAAGCACAATTAATGTAAATGACATAGATGCATAAAAATTTCATAAAGAAACATTGTTTTGTTCAATAAATGCATGGTTAGAAATGTAAAGTCACTGCTGGGCACACAACTCACTGGTAACATATGCACTTAGCATGCTCAGGCCCTGGGTTTAATACTCAATATTATAATTCATAAATGAGAATAAATACAAATTAAAAAATTAGCTACCACTATACCACCAATTTTGTTGTGATATAATTGTTTCTCACTTAAAATTCCTATTACAAAATGTTATTGATTGGAACAGAAATCACCCAAAAGGGTGCCAGGCACCTTGCAAGGCAATTTCTTCAACAAGTTCATTGAAGTGAGACTATGACCCTAATGTGGACACCAGCTTCCAGTGGCAATCCAGATAAAAGTGATAGAAGAGAGTTTTGGGTCTTGCCCGATCACTCCACTCTTGCTAGCAAGTTTATACTCTGCTGCAGCTGCATTTCTTTGCTAATGTCAAAACCCAACTGCTTTGAATTTCTACTGTGGACTATAGGCCAGTCTTGTGTAACAATTTCCTCTGAGATTAAAGCATGTCCATCTTGAAGGGAAATGTGTTAGGAGAGGATTACACAGGGAGGTGAAGTAACAAGATGTTCTAAGGGGAGATGAAATAGACAGGAAGTAAACAGCTCTAATAGCTTCAGGATGTTCCTGAAACTGATCAGAATCACTAGGCCTCTCCTTTACCAAGGGTCTTCAAATAGTGAATACATCCCAGGGGAGAATCTTAGACAAGTCCAGCTGCCTGGAAGAAGCTCAGACCAATTGAACCACCCCGGAAGGACACTCTGCATCTGGTTGAACTGCCTGAAGGGTGTGCAGTGTGCTCCAAGTTCCCAGCTTTTGTGGCTGTCACTCACGCTGGGGTGAGCTTTGGTGGTGCAGCTGTCTTTGAGTCATTCTGCTTCTGTAAGTGACCTCTCACCCCTAGCCCTGTAAGGAAACCAATACAACTGATTCATTCACTAAATTGGATTTTGGTGGCATCTGTCATGGGTCCCCTATCTGAGGTGAGTAGATTCCATGTTTCCCCTCCCCAGGAAAAGTCAGTAATACAACGTTATTCCTCAGTAATTCTCCAGACCTTCAGTGACAGACTCGGACCACCAAAATGTGCTCAGTCTTATGGACAGAACATCAGCTGTTCTTAATCTCTCCTGTGTGTGTGTGTGTGTGTGTGTGTGTGTGTGCGCGCGCGCGCGTGCCATTGTTGGACAGTTTAAATTATAAAATTAATTTAACTGCATTGTATAAGGCAATCTAATAAATCTCCCTTTACTCTACATTCAGTCTATCAACTCTTGTTTTTCTGAAGAATCCTAACTAATACACAAAGAGATCAAGTTTTATTTTAGCAAACCTGCGGGATGATGAGAGCATTTGGGAGGTTGAGGGACAAGAACATAAGACTGCAGTGAGAATCCATTTACTCCAGGCAGGAGACCGGCAATACCAAGGCTTCTAGAGGTGGAGTGGTGCTGAGAAACAACAAAGAGTGGTAGTAGCTGAGAATGCCGACTTTGGGCTCAGGGGTCTGGGTTCAGATGCATCCATTACCCTGATCTGCATGAGACAATGACAGCAATTATCCAATGATTGTACTTGTTTCCCAGAGGCACTGCAAGGACGAAATCAGTTGGTATGGAGATTATAGAGTGCCGTGTGATTCTCAGAATCTGTTTCTACTGTGGAGCACAGATGCTTCCATAGAACGATGTAAAATTGATGCTGAATGTTTTAGCATTTCTAGAATATTCACTGTCAGGAAGGATTCACCTTCCAGTCACTCTAGAACACTACAAAGAGACAAGGAAATTGGTGTGGTGCTCTTTGGAACCACAGAAATAACTGTGGGAAAAAGAGAGGCAACTTCAGAAAAGAGAGGTGTGAGGACCCGAGAATTAAACTATGCTGAAGTCTTCGACTACTTAGGGATTCAGCTACATCAGTTACAAAATCTTCCATTTAAATTGGCTCAGAGTGGTCAAATTCTGGACAATCGGGGCACTTAAGAACAATGATGGTCAGATGTTCCCATGGAATTTCCTCAGTCTCAGGGGAATTTGATGGGGAGAAGGTTAGGAAGAGGGTATGAGAAAAGAGAGGGTAGCAAAGGGAAAAGGAGAGCGACAGAGACAAGGTCTCTGAGGATCTCTACTATACATGGATAGCACCTTAAAAAAGGAAGAGTTATGGAAAAACTGTTTTGTAAGCTCTCATTTTAATAACTGATACTAGCAAAGGCCAGCAGTTTATGTTCAATCACTGTGTAACATGTGTGAGTCTTAGGTTAATCTTTGGAAGCAGAGAATTAAGCCACAAATTACCTCCAGCCACAAAAGGCGAGGTCTAGCTGTCAATATCTTAATGTCACCAAGAGTAAGACAGCCTGACAGTATAGGAAGAATCAAAAAGTGGGCAACTGTTGTGACCGATCGTCAAATTGCATGTATTGATCACCCTCAAATCATTTGTCCTACAGGTAACATGAAGACTGAACATTCTGAACATGGTAAGTTGCACAGGGAGCCACGGAGTTGGCCTGGCCTAGTTGCTTTGAGAGGCATATGCCATAGGTTTCTCAGGTTGGAGTCCTTAGCTCTTGGATCACACAATGTGCCTTCCAGTTCCTGAGAGACTGAGGGACTCCCTCAGGCAGTGATGCGTTCAGGCCACTTTGTTTTTCTCTGTATGTTTCCTTAATGGTCAAGCAAGCACGAAGGCTTGACAGGACAGTTGGTCTTAGACATTAATTTTGTGTGCCCTGTATAACTTGCAAATGTTACTGTATCTGGGCAACTACAACTGTATTGATCCTGGCAATTGCCATTTTATTCTGTTTCTGATAAAGGCATAAAAATTCTGATTGCACTCAATAAAACTGTCATAGCCTCGGATGTGCTGTGGCCCCTCCAACCAGCCATATCAGGTGACCTTGACCTGGTAAGTAAGTACAGGCACTTAAACAACTGTACAAATATATCGCCTGAAATTTGAAAATAACACACTGTGTCAATGCGGTGTGAGAGGGGTTGAGCAGACTGGGAGACTAAAAGAACAAACTAACCAAAGCACATGAAATTTTTAAAAGATCATGAAATGAAAAATAGTAGGAATAATGAGAAAAGTTGAAAGGATATTTATAGGTATTTGATGTTTTTCAATATGAAAGTATGCTCTTTTTTTTAGTAATGCCCAGTGAAACCTCAGGTGTATGGTGTCATGGTGTCATAAGGTCTGTGAATCCCTTTGCAAAGGCCCAGAAAATATGGCTAATGTATCCATGACTGTGTGTGAGGGGGAGACAAAGCATGTATTTCTTAAGAATTAAAAAATCCATAGCCATAAGAGGTGAACAGGTGGGTACTCCTGTTCTAATCTTTCAAACTCTGCATTTTTTTGAAAATGTCCTAAATTAAAGCAAACCTATGAGGAAAACGAAAGTGGAGCCGTTTCTTACCTGTTGCGTTCTGTGCCCCTGCCAGCCTCGCTCTGATCAAGCCATGTCTCTCTTTGAGGCGAAGAATCCGCACTTTGGGAAACTGAGACATGTATTTATCCAAATCAGCTTTTAGGTAGTCTATATCAGAGTGAGAACAAACACAGAATACTTTAATTAACTAGGTTTACCAGCGGTGTCTTTGCAATATCAAATTCAAAGCTATGATGTCATTTTTTTTTTTTTGAGAATGGATTTTACTATACAGCCCAGGCTGAGTTTGAACTCTTGATTCTTCTGCCTCTGCCCCCAGGTACTAGGATTACAGATATATGCCACCACATCTGACTTTTCCAGAATTTTATTTACAGCTCATTTTCCACTAATTTTGTGGATATGAGTTTCTTTTTTGTTTCTTTGTTTTGAGACTAGTTTTCTCTTTGTATCCCTGGTTGTCCAGGAACTCACTCTATATACCAGGCTGGTCTTGACCACAAGAGATTTACCTGCTTCTGCCTTCTGAGTGCTGGGATTAAAGGTGTGTGTGTCACTACCACAAGCTGGGTGTGTATAAGTTTTTTAAAGAGGACCCCGAAACTGTAATAGATTCAGGATCCATAAAGTACTCATTAAAAAGAGACCTCATCAAAGGTCTCCTTTTGCTTGGTAGCCCGTTGTTATTTCTACGTAAGTTATTAAGATCACTTACTGGCGTTTTCAATTCTCTTCCGGCATCTTATTGCTGCTTGAGTTCACTGTGATTGTTGTAGCAACAACAGAACCATAGAAAGCACACATAGCACCAAAGTTACAGATCAAGGTTCAGCTGTTTCTCTGACATCACCATCCATTTGCTGTTCTTGCTAGTTCAAAAAAGAATGGGTGAAAGTTTGGGAATTCCCATTGTGGCATCACTGGGCCTGTGGGACTTCCTATATACAGAGATAATTTTGTAATGGAAAGCGCAAAATTCTTTGATGTAGGAAAGCAAACAATGGGACAATAAAAACTGTGAAGGCTTCTTCTTCCAGACTGGACTATCACTATTATCTTTCTGATCCTTTAAAAAATGTGTCTTCTCCATGCTTAACTTCACATGGGATCTTCCCTGTTCTTTAGAAGAAACCAGGGAACTTCCATTTCTTTGCTTTCCATAGAGTTCAACTTTGGCTGACAGTAGAAAAATAATTCTATTAACAGAGTGGACGTTGCTCATTACAGTCCATAAAATATGACTTATTCATCATCTTCTGGACTCAAGTGATCAACTCAGGGAATGGCAGCACTAAAATCACTCCTACAAAGCAGAGGACTCACAATGGGAATGGGTAAGGCATTCCCTGCATGACCAGTGATGTAGTCTTAAAGATGAGCTTGTGTTGTGTCTGAGTGTTTTTCCTGTGTGTCTGAGTACCGCCTGCATGCAGTGCCTATTGAGGCCAGAAGAGGGTGGTAGCTCCCCTGAAACTGCATTTACACAGTTTTGTGCTGCCTTGTCAGTGCTGGGAATTGAAGCAGTATCCCCGGGAAGAAGAGCTGGTGCTCTCCCTTGCTACGCCATGTCTCCAGCCTCAATTAGCAATACATGATCAGTACTTAGATTGGTTTCTGTGGCTCCACATGAAACAATAAGCTGGCATTTACAGATACTTAAGCTTCATCCGATTGCCGTCTGAACCCTACCTACTGTTGCCCTCCTTCCGTCAAGCTTTAATCTCTCAGGAGAACCCAAGGCAGGCTTTACCTTTGGTGCTGAAGTCATCCACCAGCAGAATCTCCTTGATGAGGTGTGGAGGAGAGCGATTGAGGACACTGTGCACGGACCTCAGGAGAGCGGACCACACCTCATCTACGAAGCACATGATGATGCTGGTCGTGGGGAGGGCGTTGTGCACCAGCTGCTCTGCGCACCTGGGGCAGGAAATAAGCACCGCTGAAGAGAGATGCCGCTGAGATCACAAAGGGTCCTAAATAATCTGCGTGTGCATGCACACACATGCATCTCTCGTCACCAGTTTATATGTGTACCAGGACCATTTTCCATGCAATAGCAATAGCGTTTGTTGAAATGACTCACAATGACAGAGTTGACTCCTCCTTTGGTGGTGTAAGACTGCACTGAAGAGGAAAGGGGCTTTGCAGATTAGATTCTACTTTAATCCTACCAGCAAGATACTAACCTCAATAATAACCTATGTATTCTTTCTGTGCCTTAGTTTTGCACATCTGCCAAACAAAGTGATGGTCCTCTAAGAGTTTTGGAGCCTAATGAACTGTATAGAAACTGCCTACCATAGTTCCTGGCACAGGCATTCGCTAAATGGTAACTGTTGCTACCATTATTAAATCATATACCAGAAGAGAGCATTCTGAGTTATTTAGTGTTACTAAGTAGTTTAGGACTGCCTGTATAAATAGCCATCTGCCAAATGCCAAAAGAGATATCCTTCACCCTACTCAGCATATGAATGTATTTATGGTACAATGAACATGTGCCAAATAATCACACTCTTTCCCACTTCTCTATTTGGAAGCTCCTTGCTGTGACGACTGCAGAGTGGCCATACTTCAAGTCATTTTGCTGGCATAGAAATGAGAGCCAGGCTAAGAGGGAGCAGGTGCTCGGTGGATTCCACCTGGCCGTGGTTTCCTACAGGCTCCGCAGCTCATGCTGCCTCGCTATGGCGTTTTCTGGGTCTGGCCTGTGTCACTGTTCCAGGGCAGCTCCTAGCAGGACCTTCCACATTATATTTGCCATTCTGCTAACACGCCTCCTCTTGGTAACATAATAATCAGCAATGAAGGTCAATAAATACTTAAGTGCTCTGACTTATTTCCGTGTAAGATTCCGACCTCTTTCCCCCTTTAACTGATGAATGACTGAAGTCATGGACAGATTGGCTCTTGATTATGTTAGTAAGTTCCAGACCTGGGACGGCAACTCCGCTTCACCCTAGCTCTAGAAGTAACCACGGAAGTTTAAAGCCCCAGAGTAAAAATAGCTAGCAGTCGATGCAGCATTTGTGAGAACCATAGCTTCTGCTAAGTATCATGGCTCACTTTTGTTTACTTAATGAATAAGACACGGATAAAGGCAAATGCTATAGTCAAACAAACAACATTTGCTCAGTTTTTTTGTTTGTTTATGGTTGCCAAAGTACCATTGTGAACATAATTTAATTCCATACCATGGCAATTGCTTGAGATGCAGTTGTATAATGTATTATCACATACTTCTTTAAATGGTGCAAAATGAAGCATGAGATGATCAGTGACCCACCCAGCATCATTTACCTAGTTCTAGCATACATGGGAATGTAAAATGATGTAGCTTTCATTTCATTGGGATACAAAGATCTTCTGCACTAACAGAGTATGGATCGGGAATCAAATAAACATATGGTCACATATCACTTATCCCTAATTACTGGCTTGGAGAAATTGCATAACTTCTTTGAACTTTAACTTGCCAACTACAAAGCAGGGATTAAAAACTTTTCTTACTTAAATATCTATCTGACACAGAGCTTTCTCAGAAGAAATACAAACCATCCCACCATGGTCTATAATTGCAATCTTTTCCCAAAGCAATTGGTTAGCAGAATAACCAAAAGACCTTGGGAAAACATGCATCCAACCTTCAGCCCCAGAAAACAGACTCAGAAAGTTTGCACAGAAATTGAGAATCTTTGTCATAAACAAAATAAGAGACAGAGGAATGACTCACAAGTCACTGATCCGTCAGTGGGGGAATGCAGGTTCTTACATAAAGCTAATTCAGTACCCTCATAATATGTGATTAAACTTAAGAAAACATTAGAGGGCTGAAATGAACATGTATTATATTTTCAGGTGCTATAAAGTCAAAATAACACGTTTCAATCAGACGTCTTAATATGATTCCAATGTTAACATAAAATAACAGGCTGCCCAAATTAATCTTATTCTGCACAAAGAAAACCTGCATTGGAATTTCTATAAAGTACGAGCATTTCTGACTATATTTAAGGATTACATTAATTACCCGTAGTTGCTGTAACACCTACGATTTCTGCTCTACAGCTTCTCCTAATTTTCCAAGCTTCTCTCACATTTTGCTTCAAGCGGAAAGAAGCTACCAGGCCAACCCTTCAAAGCTGTGCTTGCTGCTCTCTTTAACAAACGTCCAAGTTCATCACCTCCAACTTCTCATTTTTATGTGACCGAGGACACAATTTAGCCAAGCTCCCTACCACTATGTAACACACATTACGTCTCTGCAGTTACCCATCACCCACTGCTCAGTCCCTGCAAACATTCAGGAGAAACGCTTCCAGTGCCCATATATTGACCAATGCTTCTCATGATGACATCATGTTCCCAGAGGTGATAGACATGTCCTCTGCAGAGGGCCTCGCTTTCTTCTGGACCTCGCTGGCATCCTTAGCATCCATGTTGTTTCTACTGACCATTTCAGGACAAATATCCCAGATATTCTCTATTATAGTTGCCCGAATTCGGCCAGTCTCTGCCCTCTATTTTCCAATTACTAGTTTGGCCACATCACATTCAACTTTTCGTTATGTAGGAAACTGCTGCAGACTGTTTAGAAAGTAAATAGACCCCTGAGGACCATTGCCACCGGTCCACCCCAAAGAATTAAGACGCTAAAGTAGGAAAGAGCTTTTATTAGGGAGGGGCACCGTGCCTATATCTTTTTAAATGTGGGACGGACTCTCCTTCCCTGCAACTCAAAGCTAGGTTTACTTATAAGTAAGAGAAATGTTGAATTAGTTGTTTACTCTCTCAATGTTCTTCCTTTCCTTTTAAAAACCACATTTGGATCTTCTTTATAGTTTTTACAGTTTCTATATTAATAATAGGATACTAATTGTAATACTTTGTCATGAATTAAATGTTGATACTCAAATTTAGGAAAGAAAAAGGAAAGACACCAAATTACAGGCTTGCCAAGGACTGATAATAAAAAATGTAGTTGACTGTATAATCACCAACAGTTGAAGGAGGATTTTGGGGAAAACAAGATAAATTCTGGGATTTATTTTCTAAGGTAGTTTATACCTCAAAGGTCAGGTTGCAGTTCTCAGAAAGTGTGCCGGTCAGCAGGAATGCTTGGAGTGATGATGCAGTGGGTCACTAGGAGGGAGTGGATGGGGCTGGAGTGCAGTGATTAGTTCAAACCAGATGCTGAGTAGACAACTCTGTAAGAACAGACTGCTGTGTAGACGGCTGTGTGGGAACAGACAGCTGTGTAGATGGCTGTATGAGAACAGACGGTGCAGTGTAGATGGCTGTGTGAGAACAGACTGCTGTGTAGACGGCTGTGTGGGAACAGACAGCTGTGTAGACGGCTGTGTGAGAACAGACTGCTGTGTAGACGGCTGTGTGAGAACAGACTGCTGTGTAGACGGCTGTGTGAGAACAGACTGCTGTGTAGACGGCTGTGTGAGAACAGACTGCTGTGTAGACGTCTGTGTGAGAACAGATAGTGCTGTGTAGACGGCTTTGTATGCTATCTGTAAAAAGAAAGCAGGAAGCAGCTAGGAGGGAGGGGCTGAATTTATCAGCCTCTTTCTCTCCCTTCCCTGAGAGATGAAACCATATTTATAGGTGTGAGGATGGTACAGGAAGAATTAAGAGCTGGCCAAAAATACCGATGATTGTCAAAATTTTCAGTGGGGTAGGCTTTCCTTACATTGGTTAACCTTAAGTGCGGTTGAAGCAACTGACATGCCTAGCCTCTTTAGGCCATTCGATAGTTTCCTGCTCTCCTGAGATTGTATACTCTTCTGATTTTTACCGCCTTTTCAGGCTTTTTTTTCTTCAGTTTCTTTCTTAGCCCCCACCTCATTTCTTTATAATCATTAAGTAGGGAGAGCTGATTGTATAGCTTTGTCTCATCAATGAATACCCAGCCCCACGACCTTGTGGACAGCTTTGTTGGTTCATTTGGGTCTTAGCTTTAACACTGCCTGCACGGAGCTTCCTCCAGCCACCCTGTCAAAATCCAGTTGTCCCATTATTCCGTTAGAGCTAGTTGCATGTCTCTCGCATCATTCATTTTTCAATTTTATTTCTTTCTCTTCTACATCCCACAATTCTTGAATGTATGTCAAATCTGCTTTCCTCCTCTATAGCCGCAAGCTTCTAGGTCTGTTGCACATAATATGTATTTGATAAATCATACTGAATGGACGAATGAGAGGACAGAGATGGAGTAGAGCTTAAATGTAAAGCTTAGAAAGCAAGAGAGAAGATATTTTCCTTTGAGATGGGGGAGGAAAGGTAATAATATATTCAGGTAACTTCATGTGCAGGAATAAAAATCTATATTTTTGTTGAGTAGTTTTTAATCATCATATATGGCCTGTATATTCTACATTGTTTTTTAAAAATATTTATTTATTGATATGCATGGGTATTTGCCTGTAAGTATGTCTGTATACCATGCACATGGCATTCTTTTGGAAGCCAGAAGAGGGGGATGGTTCTTCGGGGATCAGAGTTACAGGGGTTGTGAGCTGCCACGTGAGTGCTGAGACTGGAATTAATCTTGGTCCTCTAAAATATCAGGCATCTCTCTAGCCCCATGGACCTATGGGTATTCTAAATACCTAACTTGTGTAATAGTCATGTAGAATAAACGTGTAAGGTGTAAGTTCTTTACCTGAAAAAAAAGTACATTCCTGGAATTACCTTGTATTTAAGTCAGACCTTTGTTGTAATCCTACCTTCTGCGACGGAACAGGAATAATGGTTTCCAGTGGGAAAACAGGAACAGGTAGCTTGTTTTGCTTGATTGGTGTGAGCAAATTCAGAATGCTCCGGAATTCAAAGGATAAATCTCTCCTAGATATACATTCAGAAGACTTTTCTTGTGTTTAAAGCTGGGCATGGCTGACATCATGGACAACGGTGCTGATTGGGTGACCCAGAGTTCAGTCACACACTTTTAGAAACCTGATGTTCTGCATCAGTGCACAGGTTAAGCGCGTGCCAAGTGTCTACCAAGCCGGCTTTCTTGTTGCTGATTTGCAGGCACCATGGGCCAGGGTAGACAGCTTTTGGTACTAGTAATATTTGTCCCTGATAGAATTAGCCACAGCTACCCAGTTTCATGGAGATTCCATAGGTTGCAAAACCACTTCAAACTGTTCTCCCCTGACCCAAGTAAAGCGAATCATCTTTGTTTCTGATTTGTCAGAGTCTTGATTTCTGCCGCTTTTGCAGGTAAGGGAATAGCCACAGAAATCCAACTTAGATGCATGGTATTTGGGTTTGTGGGATTTTCTGAGACTAAGAATTGATGATTTTATTATAAATAGTTTATTATGCAAACTAGGTGTTTAGAATCTACAAGTCCTGGTCTCTGCTTGAAATTACTCAGACTCATTGTCTTACAGGGTGTGGGATCTAGGTTTGGATCAGTGTGGCAATCCAAAGGCTAGAGATTATGGGGAACTCAAATGTGACGACTTTCATTACCCTGAAGGAGCTAATGCACGACTGTGGGAGAGGAAAGGCTTGGGATGCGGAAGGACAATGAAGAGCTAAGTTCTAGTCCCCTGTGTGCCGGCTGGTGACATAAGTATCAGCATGCCACCTCATCTTCAGAACCTCAGATCATTCATTTTTAGGGTGAAGATTATGACGCTTGCATCACAAAAAAAAATTATGCAGGTTTCATGAGACAATGGATATAAAAATACTGGGCGGGCATCACTCAGAAAAGCCTGTGTGAGAACTTGGAAGAGCTCTCTCTCTAGACTCCCAGTTTCTGACTCGAAGCTCTGCCCTGCCCTAAGCAGTCTTTCATCTGAATCTACCAAGTGCCCGTTCATTTATCAAGAGACTCCAAAAGTTGATGGCTCACCTTCTCAGCTTCTGTGTGCTCAGTCCTTGGCCACCGACTTGATTTGAATGGAGCCTATCAAACCCGGACTGTTTCAAATCACAACGCTGAGGGAACGATAACATTCTCTCATTTCTATGAATTTTTCATTTTATTCCAGCAGAGGCAAAACCGCATCATGTGGGTCAAATCTCAGTCTTTATGGGTTTGAACAGAAGGTCGGAAGGAATGTGTTTCAACTTCCATTTGCAATTCAACTACAGCCTCCATGGGAGCCTTGAGCGGCCTTCACTCCCCACACTCTGCTATCTTCCGGAGCATCAGGAGAATCGAGCAGCCAGCTGCAGTGCACGCTGTCTGGAATTATATTCTTTCCTCAGACCTTAAAATTATTTGAGCCTCTTGCTGATAAGAGGGTATACTGATATGAGGATTTTACTTTTGTGTTTTGTTCTTTTTTTTTTTTAGGGCAAATGATCCTTGACATTTAGTTCAAATCACCTGACTGAGCAGGGCAATGCTTCCGCTTCCCTCTTGAGCCTTTAGCCAGGAGATGCTGCAGTCGTAGAGGCAAGGATGTGTCATCAGAGGGAATGGACTCAGGCTCAGAAATCCAACCTCCCAGCTCCAGCACTTGCCACTTAACAATAGTCTATTTTGAGCAGGCAGCTGGCAGGGTGAAGTTGGGTTAGAGGCAGGAGTTAAGATGGCGGAGTTCTGGGATGGAAATAGTACTGGGTGAGGGCAGAGCACCTGGGGGCCATGTGTCTTGCCTGTCCTATGTGTGTGGCCTTGGGCAAGGTACTCCTCTCCCCATACTTGCTCTGCGATATAAGTATTCATCTTGAGCTCTTCCCCCATTCTTGTTATCTCGTGAGATTCCCTATGCAATGTTTATTTGCCTCCTCACCTCTGACCTATGCATGAGGAAGAAAAAGGTCTTAATTACCCCAAAAGTCATTTGAATATAAAGAATCAGAAGGAGGTTATGGAACCGATAGAAAAAACACTCATATTAGAAGTTGGAAGCTCTCATCAATCCCAAATCTGCTAGTGGGTTTTGCTTTTCTCGCCAGTACAGCATGCATGGCAGGTTCTTACCCTTAGTGCTGCTGGGTGCCTAGTATAAAATGCACATGCATGTGTACCATATATACACTTATGTGAATTCATCACTGTCTGGAATCTAATACAACAAGAATGTCTTGTGAGCAAGGGATAGATTGCTCTTCACAAAGAACCTTGACCGACCAAGGAGGCCTAGGTGTATCATTGTGAAGTAGACTAGCTAGGGTCAGAGAAACCAAGACTGGTGAAGGGCAGTTATTGCCCAGGGAGGGCGGATCAGAAAACTTAGCATTGGTATCCAACCCATCGCTTCTGAGCTGTGAGCCCTTGTGTGTGTGTGTGTGTGTGTGTGTGTGTGTGTGTGTTCCCTCAATTTGTTCATAAGGAGACACAATACTTTATCAGTCTGTCAGTCTGTCATGGCTGTTGCCATGGTCAAATGGGGTAACAGACATGAAAGATAAAAGATACCAGCTGCTTTGGCCTGGTGTGCCAGCTCTTGACAACAAGAAGAAAGTACAGTATGCAACAAAGTCAATGGGCACTGCCTGATTTACCTGCCACAGTGCCAACCCCCAACTTCTCTATAGGTAATACTGGGATGATGGAGACCATATCAGCCTTAAAACTTTGTTCTTAGGATAAATAAGAATCCCAGTAGCAAGAACTTTGTGAATGTTCAGTTCTCTGTCTCAAGTCTCGCACATGGCGCACAGCACATTTAAAAGGCAAGCCCATTTAAGGGTACTTGAATTTGGCATCATAAAGATGTTTTTCCAGGGAAGTTTAAATAGCTCTTTTTAGTTTTGAAAAAAATAAAATAAAGCAGCTAAACATTACTATTTTTTCTTAAGTTTTCTTTCTCTTGGTTGGGAAAAGGGAGGCGAGTTATTCCTCTCTTTGGAAAGTTCTGCTGAAGCAGGTCAGCCAGAG
The DNA here is from genome assembly GCF_982192425.1 of Myodes glareolus. NCBI lineage: Eukaryota > Metazoa > Chordata > Mammalia > Rodentia > Cricetidae > Myodes > Myodes glareolus. The sequence goes on along the minus strand of NC_142046.1, from coordinate 40,033,232 downwards.
AACGCAACAGGAAATTATATTCTGGGACAGGAAAACCCAGGGAAATATTACATGAAGAATTTGATAAAAATGAGGCTGATGATGAACATGGGTTAGATGTCTGAGAAAGTTGTGAATAGGTTCATAGTCCTGTACTTGCTAATTACGATCTTTCAAGTATATTTCTAGGTCATGGGCAACATTTAGGAGGATGGAACCTGATCTGTATTAGCTTCCTCAGTTTGTGCTTGTTAGGACCCACATGGTAGCTTTCTTTGCTTGGAATTAATGACAGGATTGTGTTTCTATTTCCCCCGCTGGCTGTCTTCCTCTTTCTAGTTAGAGGTGAATGACAGAGAGGGGCTCCTGAAGGCTTCGGAATTATTTCTCAGCCATATTTAACCATTGTTATGTTATATGTCTAATTTCTGCCTCTTAAACACATTTTTCCTCTTATTTTCTTTTACATATGACTTTTGTAAATTGTGAAACACAGCCCCGAGCCCTCTTCTATAGACACGTCTGCTCACCAATGCTCACGCTTGCTTGCACTGATACACACACTACTGAAGCAGCAGCAGCGAGTGCTTTCTCCCATAGGTGTGTACTCAGGAAAGACATCATGCCTTTTAGGTGATAACATTCCTTGCCGCAAATGGGCTCTTCCCTGGCTGGGACTTCTCGCCTCTGCTCCAGTCTATTGCAGGTGACGTTCTCCAGTCACTATTATTCACAAAATCACTCCCACTAAACAAATTCAATATTTATTTCATGGGAAAATAAAAGCTTGAATTTCATTTAGCTTTAATTTTATTTAACTAGCTTTCTCTTTTCTCTCAGCCTGATAAACGTCAAGCAGCTTGAGAGTTCGCAAGGATATGTGATCAACTATTGCCTGTCCTCCAGCCTGTCTTCTTCCTCCAGAAACCCATTAGCTCTGGCATTCCTGATCTTCCCACAGTCCACATTCAGATTCCAGGAACTTTTCCCTCAGTAATTTTGGCAGGTTTGTAGGAAATGCCCAGTGCTATCCCTTGATTTTTATGAGTGCCAGTAGAAAACCCTGCTTTTCTGGGTAGGAAGGAAAAGTGTTGGTTAACAGTCCTGGCTCTGAGATATGAGAGTAAAGTTGGGTTTTAATGACTTCGTGGGAAAGCTGGGCAGAATTCTCTAGTAACAGCCAGAGTTAAGCTAGGCTGCTGAGCACTGTTATGATACAACAGACATAGGTGAGAGCACCATGATCAGGAATTTTTAAGCCTTATATTATGTGTATGAGTGTTTTATCTGCATATATGTATTGTGCCATGTGTGTACCTGGTGCCCCTGTAGGTCAGAAGAGGACATCATTTCCCAGGACTTGAGTTATGGTTATTAGACACCGTATGGGTGCCACGTTTTCAACCTGGGTCTTCCATAAATAACAGCAAAAAGTGCGCTTAACTGCTGAGTCATCTTTCCAGCCCCAACTCTTATTGTATTTTAATAACTCAATGTTGGCAGGAAAAATTCCTTGAAGTATTTTTTTTTCTGCAAGTCCAAATTCAGGAAGTGCACTTCTAAGTAGCTTCATTTTTGGAGTTCCATGTTAACCATAGCTTTAGGCCTAAAGAAAGCCTTTCCCAAATAGAATTAGCCTATTTTGGATGGGGAGGACTTTGGTTCAGCAAAAAAAATAATAAGTGTGTATGTGTGTGGAGGGGGGCTGTGTGTGGTATGTGTAAATGTGAAGTGTGTATGCATGTTCCTTAGTGATGATGCAAATGCACTTCAAGAACTAAGGAGGACTTCAATGATGAGGTTGGTTTTGCTTTTTGGTTTGTCTGGCTTTGTTTAAAGGGACTATCAAAAAGAACATTTGATTTCAGGTATATTTGATAAGTAAGTATTCTAAGTGAAAATGAAATTCTATTTTATTTCTTGAAAGGAAAGAAAACCTAAACAAAAGCAATTCCTTCACTTGAAAGTCAAACATTAAGATTAAAACTAAAGGAATAAAAAATGAGCTAATGAATAAACATGAATTAATTGATAGGCCAGTGAAAAGCAGGATATAGTTACATTAAGCCAAATGATAACACGCTTCATATGTTCAACATGAAAAATTATGAAGTAGCTATGAATTCGTAAGGTGATTTAAACGCTACCCTTGAATTAATTTCTCTCATTCATTTATTGTTTCACAATAGTATTGGTTCTCAAACCCCATTTCAGAGAAACACACTTTTAAAGTCAGCATTGTACAAACCCTTGTCTTTGGAATGCTCAGCTATAACCTAGGGGAGAAGCAAGTAAAGCTGAGAACAGTTTCTGCAGAAGCTTGGAACTTTAGCACGAAGGCAAAAGGATGCTCTTGTTGTTGAGGAACCAAAGTGCTTCAGCAAAGAGAAGGCTGCATCCATCCAATGCTATTGGAATTTAGTGGTCACAGCTGTCATGGCCCAGGTCCAGTATGCTACACTAGGATCTAGAGTAATGCTGGATTAACATGTGAGGCCATGGAAGCAGAGAGCTGAGGGAGACTGGGAAGAGATCAGCTATTAAAACCAACAGGGGAATAGTCAGGAGCAGAATGTATAAAAGACATAATCGTGTGAGCTAGTGAAATGGCTTGGCCGGTAAAGCTCATGCTCGGTAGACACGAGGATGAGAGTTTAGATCCGCAGAATCCACCGGGCATTGGCTGCCTATCATCTCAGAACCAAGGAAGCAGAAATGGGAGCCCCAGGGAAAGCTGAGTAGACTAGCTGGGTCAGTGAGTTGTGGGTTCTGCAAGAGAACCCGACTAAATAAATGAAGAAGAGAAAAAGAGCAATTAAAGACACCCAACATCAACATTTAAGCACACACACACACAGTGTTCACACTTATGTAAAAATGCATACACACACATACATATCACCTCACATCACCTACATTTTTTTAAAGTGTCATGAGACTGCTGAGGGTCCACCTTGGCAGACACGGCCCATGTCCCAGACTAGATATCTGCTGCGAGGCAGAGAAACTTAGACATTCCTGAGAACACAGCCTTAGCAAGGCTGGTGGCAGAGAGGCATCCTTTGTTTTTGGATAAGACCTGGAGATTGTGCAGCATCTTAGACATGTCTCTGTGGGGCTTGGAAAAAGCTGAAAGAGTTGGTTTGGAAAAGAGACTCCAATTTTAAAGCTAACGTAGGAGAAGTTGTCCTGGCAACCCTGCCTCTCTCTTCATCATCACGTCAGCCTTGTCCTAGCATAGCAGTTAATTTAGCCTTCAATTATTAACTAGGAACTACTCATTATTTGCACTAAAAGTAATGAAACCAAATGAACATTACAAACCCGTCCTTTTAATCCCTCTCCAGTCTATATTCAACAGAAGTTATGATTTGACACTGACTGTGTTCATTGATCTATAATAGCAGTTTTGTTTCCAAATGTAAACATCAGGGAGCTATTCCTAAAGTTCTAAAATCCCAAGGTTACAGTGGTCTGCATTTCAGCGAATTACAAGATCTTGTTTTTATACCATTCTCCCCACATACACGTGCAAATCCATATATATATATATATATTCTTACTACATTTTACAATAATTTCCTGAAATGTATTACCTTAAATATTATTATAGTCACAAGCAAGATATTTCAGATACATCATGATCAAAGTTGAAGAAAAATAATATCAAAGTTTCAAAAAAAGAAACCACCACCACAACAAAAAAATCCCTTGCTCCAAGTCTTGCCTACCCAAGAAGCCCCACGTGTTTCTCATTTGTATTTTCTTCCAGACATTCATGTGAATGCAGGATTTGCAAATATTTATACTCGAAGTTGGAATAAAAGGAGAGAAAACTTATTTATCCTCCTTTCAGGAAGAGTAGCACAAAGGGACCAGAAATCTTTTGGGTGGACTCACAAATATGCTTCCTGATGGCTGGCTCGTCTCCGTCAGATTGGGGTGGCAGGCAAAGCAGCCGCCAGGCAGCTTGCCCAGAGACACACCTATATTTAGCCAAGGTGGTTTGTGTGGCAAGAGGGAGGGGATTTGGCCCCACGCTCTCTGACTCAGTTCAAACACACGTGTCAGTTTCAGGAACAGCTGGACAATCTCCCGCAGAAGACAGAGTCTGATTGTAGCTTTCCTGGGCTTCAGGACTCTCCTTCCCCTAACTAAATTATCAGTGAACAAGCTCCGGGAGCCATGGAACCTTCCATAAATCAGCCGGGTGATAACATTAGTGCTGGCTTCTGGCCTCACACACTGTTTCTTTCTCCTACTTGGAGCTGGAGTCTGCGCTCTGTGTCCTGCCTGATTCTACCCCAGGCTGGTAGCAATCTGCTGAGCAAACTTAAACAAAGCTACCTTCAAAGAGACGTTATTTCCCTGTACTTCTTACACAAAGTTGTACCTAGTGTGGAATACTGTCACACGCAGGATTTCAGGTTATAGCTGGGGATTTTAGAATCCTTTTATGGAAGACAATACAGAAGAGACAGGAGACAGAAGGGGAATTGTGAATATGTATTTCTCTTAAGAGCTAGGTCAATGATCAGCAACAACTGAAGTTCCTAGGACCTTGGCTCCATCCTCTGGGACTATTACTGCATTCTTTAGGCTGCATCACCGAGTTGTCTCATCTAGACAGGTCAGTGGCACACGGCCAGTAGCAACGTGTCAGTCGCTAAGAGTCTGAACTGTTTCTTCAGGACTGAAATCACATTGAAGACGTTACGTTTGATACCAAGAGTAAAGGTTTATCTGTGCTTGCCTTCTCTTTCTGAAAACACTGTGCAAAAGCTTGCCTCGATTTGCTATGTTCAAAAGAAGCATTTCCCGAAGAAGCCAAAGAAAGCCATTGTTTATGAACCACACAAGCCTAGAGTTCTAATTTTGCAATTTGTGATTCCAGCTTCCAGGTTGGCTTGCTTAGGGAGCTGAAAATTAAGTTGTAATCAGAGTTATATTATTAATTAATGGGCAATAAACATATGGCTACAAGTAGCTTCACTTGGAATTGCATCAAAGAGAGTCACAGCCTGCATTCTAATCATGTCTATGATTAGATACACTTCCTGATGATGGAGCTAAGGAGCTTAATTGTTTGAGCATGAGGGTCCATTGGGAACCTTTAGAAGGGCAATACTATGGGCAAGTAATACACTTTTTTTTTTTGAGACAGGGTTTTTCTGTAGTATATAGAATCTGTCCTGAAAGTCGCTCTGTAGACCAGGCTTGTCTCCAACTCACAGAGATCCACCTGTCCTGCCTCCCGAGTTCTGGGATTAAAGGCGTGCACCATCACTGCCTGGCAAGTGAAACACTTCTAATTGGAAGAATTAGAAAGACACTAATTGCATGAGTATCCTCACCTACTGTCAGGTCATAGTGCCCGCCCTCTCTTTTCTCAAGCTCATGAAGCTTACCTACATATTTGTAGAATCCTGTAAATGCAGAACCTCTGTTAGCGGGATTATTGTTAACCTGCTCTTGAAGTTCCTCACTGATGGACTTTTTCCTGCGTTAATGCTGTCAGTGACTGAGTGCACAACAGTCTGCTATTCTCATTAACAAAAGGACTTTTAAGTTTAGAGATTAAATCATCTGCTTTCTTGACCTAGTCATCATTACTCATGGCTATTCATATTTTACAATTTAGTTGCAGGAAGTCTTAGGAGACCTCTTATCGGTGAATACACCAACATTTCCCAGCCACACTCCTGATAAGCTTGTAACCAATGAAAACTTCCAACATGGTAATTTCCTCCACTGTCACTGCTGGCATGGAATTACTCTCTGTGTTTTACTACTTAGGCATAGATTATCATGAATTGAATGCTTCTACTCATCTAAAGAGATTTTTGACAAAGGGAAGGAAATGGAACCTAAGGAGGGGACCTGAGATGCAAGCATAGAAGGAGAACACCGTGCATTTCTGATATCATAATTTTCCTCTATGTGCATGTTAGATTATTTGACTAGCATCAAGTAATAACTGTCAAATTAGTTCTCTAGGTGGCCAAAATTCACGCAAATTAAATTTCAGGAAACTTCTCTACACAGGAGAGCCAATGCCTGGTTCAAGAAAGGAGACTAGAAATGGGTCTTACCCTGCAGGCCTTGTGTCTTCAATGGCTCTGTCCACTGGAATCAGGTCACTAAGGTAGACATTGAAGTTTCCTTCTTTCCATCTTCGTTCTGCCTCCTTCTTCTTTCCAGGCGGAACAACTACAGGGCGCCCAAACTGACCTGGAGCACTGGGATCCCTTGGAGAAAGGGTCACATCTATTCTCAGCACACGGTGCCTACCAGGGTATTCAGGGGTATTTGTGTGGCTTTGTTGGTATCCAGCAGTCTGGGCCTCCGCAGTCAAGTTTCTTCTTACTGGGTGGAGTCCCCCTGCTAAGGACAGCTTGGCTTGAGACACTGCTCTCTGCGGAGCTAGCAGAGAGGAAGATGTCTTGCTTTGATTCCTGGGGATGTGTTTCTCTTGGCTCCCACCCAGTAATTTAGGGACGATAGTTTGGGTTTTAGAATCAGGCATCTCTTTGGTATCTGTCCTCAGGTTCTCCTCTTTGGTTATAACCACAACCTGGCTTTCTGAGATATTAAATTTCTTCTCTGGTGCCACTTTGGCCCCATCATCTTCTGGCAAGCCTCCCAACTGGGTCTCATTCATAGATTGCTTCTTTAAATGGCCTGAATCAGCAATAAACTTAAAAAGAGGTAACACTTTATGGGTTTTGTGTTTTAGTTCTTTGTCCTGCACCTCAGTTTCTTTTATGGCTATGGCTTCCCCAGATTTCAGGATTGGTGGGTTGGCAAAATGTGTCTTCGATTTTGTTACTGCCTGTGATTGCTGCTGCAAACTGTCAGTCCTGACCCTGATGGTCATATTCAGGGTCCTTTCAGATGTTTGCTTTGATGCATGCCTGCTGAGAGTGTGGCTTTCTGGGGCCTCTTGTTTTGTAGTGAAGGCTTCTGTGTGTACTGATATATTGGTCAGTGACGTTTCTCTTGATGCTGCAGATGGGGTCCTCTGTGATGAAACTGTTGTTTGCTTGGGAGTCATGTGCTGGGAGGAGGCCTTAGGTTTGCTGTCTCTCCCATCTGTCTTCTGCACAGTAAAAGGCTCTGGGAGGGTTCGCAGATGTGCAGCGTGCCACAAAGGTACAGCTTTTCCCCTTCCTAAGGGGATCTGCATTTTCCCTCTCCTCTGGACTTGGTCCATATGCTCATCAAACTTGAGTGGGTGGTCCTCTGCCTTTCTAAAGTTCTCCTTTCCCCAAACTCCATGCCGGGGCAGCCTCATTCCTGGAACGTTGCTGTCAAGGCTCTTCCTTTGGTCTGGCTGGACTCTGAACCCTGTGTGCTCCCTCCTCCTGATGTCTTCTTTAAGTATCCCAGTGTTGATCTCACTGAATGAGAGGCGGAGAGCTGCCATGTCAAAGAGGAGCCAGATGACAGAAGCTACAAAAATGAATGCCAAGACTCGCCCACTTCCTCGGAAAAACTTTCGGATCTTGTTCATTGTACAAAGGCTTGCTGTACAGTTTGCTTTCCCTCTGAGTCTGCTTACCTGGAGTGGAGAGAGAATTCAGACAGCAGCAGCAGCAGCAGCAGCAGCAGCAGCAGCAGCAGCAGCAGCAGCAGCAGCAGCAGCAGCAACACCAGCAGCAGCTAGTCCCCCCGCTCCTGAACTTAGCAGGAAACAGACGTCCAAGGGGGAAAAACTCAGCTCCTACTGACTGCCTGTCACTCTCTGCCTGCGTGGCATTTCACTGCAAAGCATCGATGCCTGCCCAGTAGCCCTGGCTAAACCCTAGCAAACACTGGCCCCAGGTGACTCCCAGAGCAGTCAACTGCAGCCACAGGATAGTTCACTGTATCTTGTCTGGGAGGGCCCATGTCCACCTTCCTTCAAGCCCAAGAAAAGGTGGGGCTAGGATGGTGCTGCCTGCTGCCGCTTGCTTCTCTCCTCCCAGTTCCCTGCATGCTGTAACTCAATACCACTTCTCAGAAGGAAAACATTTCAAGCCATTACCCAGAAAACTTCATTCAGCTCTCACCTTCTGGGTTATATGAGACAGCGTGTGTTTTAGGGGCAATTAAACAGAAGGCAAACTAACTTAGAGGGCATGTGTTCCTGGTTTGTAACCCCACCTACCCCACTCATACTTATTAACCCTGTGGTACCCAGACACTGAAGTGCTCTGCTGGATCAATTAATTCCTCACCTTAATATTTCAGTTTCCGAGGTTAATGGCTTAAAGAAGGGGCATCTTATAGCTTCATTGCCAGAGAGGAGTGTTTAGCTATTCACAAGGCTTCCACAAACACACAAAGAGGTACAAAAAAAAAATTAAGGTCAGCTACTCTTTTTACACTGGTACATCTTTATTTTATTTTTTAAATTTAATATACAAACACAATTTGTCATGTTCCTATGGAAAATTCAAGATACTTTGTTATGGTGTGAATGTTTGTGTACCCATCAAATACAACGTGGAGACCCTAATCTCCAATAGGGTGATATCAGCATGTAAAGTCTTTGGAAGGTGATGAGATAAGGCAGAAGGAACCTTCATACACTAGATATGTGTGCTTATAAAAGAGTCCAGTGATCTACCTTGCCCCTTCCATTATGTGAGGGCACAACGAGAAGAAATCTTGAAGGAACCAAGTGATAAAATCTTACTAGACACCAAGTATGGTATTCTGAACTTCTCAGCCTTCAGAACCATGAGAAATTAACTGATACTGATTATAGACCATTTAGACTATGGTATTTTTTTAATAGAAACTTAAATGGATTAGGACATTCACATGCTGTGGGACAATGATCTATACCCTGTCAATTGTAGTAATAAAACACTGATTGGCCAGTAGCTAGGCAGGAAGTATAGGCAGGGCAATGAGAACAAGAGAATTCTGGGAAGGGGAAACCGTCAGTCTGCAGTCATCACCAGACACAGAGGAATCCAGACACAGAGCAAGAAAGATATAGCTGCCTTGCCAAAAAAGGTACCAAGCCACGTGACTAACACAGACGAGAGTTGTGGACTAATATAAGTTATAAAAGTTAATAAGAAGCCTGAGCTAATAGGCCAATTCATTTATAACTAATACAAACCTCTGTGTGTTTATTTGGGACTAAACAGATGTGGGACCTGGTAGGACAGAAACCTCCGTCAACAGTTGGCACCCAACATGGTGCAAGTACATCCACAAAAAACCTGAGAGAGCTTGGAAAGTACTTCTAGACACAAAAATAACAGGGTTCAGCATGGTTTCTTGGTAGCAACAATGTCTTGGGTTTACTCTCTTTGTTAGAGGCAAGCATATCTCATTTAAGAGAGGCTTCCAGACTCAGTTTTAGCTGTAAAACTTTGCAGCTCTTTTAAGAGGCCCTGCCACCAAACACTTAAATGGTGTTTATAAATTTCTGACAGTATGCTTCTTGGTGTTGGCAGGGACCTTAAAATGCCATAGACTTGTGGCAATAAGCATGGCTCCAGCCGATATTCTGCCTTGAGGCTAGACTCTCAAAAAGCTAAGAAATGGGCTGGATGCAGCTGTCAAAACCACGACTGAAATCCTAACCATATTACTTAGGAAAATAAAAACTCATGTGTTCAAAAAATATACAATATAGATAAATTCAGATTAAAAAACATCTAAATGATATACAGTGTGTTTAAAAATATATATAGGCTTGGGAGAAAAAAAAGGTTAAAGTCCTTAAAATAAAAACAAGTAGTTGGGTGTGATGGCACATGCCTTTAATCCCAGTACTTGGGAGGCAGAGGTGGGCAGATCTCTGGGAGTTCAAGAATAGCCTGGTCTACACAGTGAATTCCAGAACAGCCAAAGATACACAAAAACCCTGTCTTAAAAAGCCAAAAAATAATAACAAAAATAATAAAATTTAAAGCCATGTAAATATAAAAAATAAACATAGAGTCTGGATATTATATGCCATTGTGTTGTCTTAAAATTGCTTAATGACTGAGGAAGGACTAAAAGCTGCTTAAAGGCATTTAATTTTAAATGATACTAAATTAATCTAAGATAGGTATTTTAAAAATGCCTTGACTTCAAAATTGAAGTAAAAAAATATATTACTTTGGAGAAGAGGTTTTACTTTTGTTTACACAGAAAATGAGAGACCATGGACTCATCCCGCTTTAAACAAAATCAGGTTTGATCAAGAAAGATTTACTAAAAAATTCTACAATATGAACAGATGGCCCAGATATCTGAGTTCTACATCTAAAACAGTTTCAAAACTGCTGGCTGAGATAATCAAGCCTCACAGAATATTCCAGAAGGACTTGACCATAATTTTAAATTTTCTTTAGGTCCCCATAAGGTTATCAGTGCCTCCAATCAACAAATAGTAGCCTAAAAACCTACACCCACATTCCCCCCCTAAATAAACTATGGATATTTTTCTTTGTTTAGAGTGTTGGCTACAACCTGTATAAACAATGGTCAAAAAAATTAAATAAGAGAGATTCGATTAAGAGTTCTTGTTTTAAAATAATGGGGGGGGAGTGCTGTGGGACAATGGTCTATACCCTGTCAATTGCAGTTTAATAAAATGCTAATTGGCCAATAGCCAGACAGGAAGTATAGGCGGGGCAATGAGAACAAGAGAATTCTGGGAAGAGGAAACCGTCAGTCTGCAGTCATCACCCAGACACAGAGGAATCCAGACACAGAGCAAGAAAGATATAGCTGCCTTGCCGAAAAAGGTACCAAGCCATGTGGCTAACACAAACAAGAGTTACGGACTAATGTAAGTTATAAGAAGCCTGAGGTAATAGGCCAATCCATTTATAATTAATACAAACCTCTGTGTGTTTACTTGGGACTAAACAGATGTGGGATCTGGTGGGACAGAAACCTCAGTCAATATATACATATCAGTATTTACCAGTCATGGCTTTAAAATTGTGTCAAGACTTTGACTAGACTCTGAGTGACCCTGGGAATTCGAAATGCCAGTAGTTTCCATGTAGATTTGGCCTTAAAACTAGCAAACAGTCTTCTATCTTATTGCTGTCACCTGACAAAAGCCACTTAAGGGAAGAAAGCCTTATTTTGACTCCCAGTGGAAGAGTGCCGTCCATTACGGTGGGGAAGCCATGGCACAGAAGACTCAGTCAGGAAGCATAGAAAAAGGTCTGTGGTCAGCTTAGCTTGTTTTTTTTTGTCTTGACAACCCAGTATACCAGTTTATAGAATGGTACCACCCATGTTTAAGGTGGGTTTTCCCACTTTAGTTAAACAAGTTTAGAACATTCCTCAGAGATGGGCCTTGTCTCCTGGATAGTCTAGACCGTATCAAGTTGAAAATATTGACTATCACCACCCCAAATTTTGAATAACTGATAAGAAGTAGAAATGATTTGTTTTCTGGTATTATATTTTTTTTAAAAAATTCCCAGGTCTTTTCAATGTACAGTCAAGCTTGTGACATTCTGGTCTACTAGAAAATCTACCCTTTTCTGACTTTAAGTACTGTCCACATGCTGGTTAATTTCAGATGTTGGCTTGACTGGCTTAAGACACAGACAGCCAATACACTAACATTTCTGTGGATTTCTGTAAAGATACTTCTGGAACACACTGGCGTTTGAACCAGTGAACTGAATAAGGAAGATGTGAGCAGTTGCCACAAGTTCAGAGAAGGCAAGTTTATTTTTCCTGTTCCAGAGACAGGATGCTCATTGCCCCCAGAACTCAGAGCTTCAAGTTCCCTGGCCTTTGGCCGCCAGGACTTAACTCCAGCAGCTTCTTCAGTTCTCAGGCCTTTAATGTTAGACTGACAATTACATCATTGGCCTCATCTGCTTCTGCGAGTTTCCAACTTGAATGGTACCACACTGTCATACTTTTCTAAGTATGGCCAATGTATTTTGGGATTGAGTCTCACCATCCATAATTGAGAGCCAGTTCTCTCACTGCATCCTTCATTGTCTGTCTGTCCTTTATCTCTCTTAATCTGTTTACCCTATTGTTTCTGTTTCTCTGAGTAACTCTGACTATAGCCTCTGATGGTTAGTGCTAACTGGTAGCTTATAAAAACCTGGACTCCCTGGGAGATGAGCCTCTGGTAGAGCTTGAGGGAGATTTTCTTAACTTGGCTAACTGAGGTGGGAAGACCCACTGTGTGTGTGCGTGCGTGTGTGTGTGTGTGTGTGTGCGTGTGTGTGTGTGTGTGGTTAGAACCTGACTAAGTGAAAGGTGAGAGTGAGCTGAGTGCCAGCACGTGTGCAGTTACTGGTTACACTTCCCTCTAGTGTGGATATAATGTGATCATATTATGTTTCTGCCACCTTGACTTCCAGACGGTGATGAGATTCGCTGCAATTGTGAGCCAAACAAACCCTTTCTCCATTAACTTGCTTTTGTTGGGATGTTTTATCACAGCACCAAGAAATGGAGCTACGTTGCAACCCCATCATTTCTGTGAAATTGCTTGTCAGAGTAATACCTAATAATAACTATGCTTCTCAAGACAACGGAGCAAGGATGTGCACTTTGTCGTCGCTAATTATAAAGATTGTGCAGCAGGTCTGAAATTACTGCTCAGGATCTATTTTCTAAGAAATTCTGAGATGGTATGATACCGCTTTCTCCAGAGAGCCAATCATCTATCCTTTGAAAGAAACATGGGGAAAGGAATTCTGTATTCCTTGTTCTTAGACATTGCCTTCTACACTGGTTGAACCAAGCTTTTACTTTGCTCCTAAGGAGATAAAACTCACATGTAACAGGACATTTTTTAGCCTCTGATTTTTCTTATTCTTCAGTAACAGCCTTACTGTTATATGTTAGAATATTCACACGAGTAGTCACATTAGAGCTCAGATATTTCTTCCTTATAAAACTGCCTGTGTTCATCTGTCCTTCCAATGTAGCTTAGGCTCTATGTAATAAAGACACATAATTACTAACATTAAGGACATCAAAGGTTATCATGAACATGAAAAGATAGGTACATTCTGGGTATTGACATACAATATCTAGTATGGAAAAAATCTCCTGGATTCTGTGGCAACATAGTTCAGTAAATATGGATGTTTTGTAAAGAGTCTATTTCTATGCCTGGGTTACCTCTCTTGGGATGTTGTTTTTTTTTTTTTTCCTAGTTCCATCCATTTGCCTGCAAATTTTAAGATGTCATTTTTTTTTTTTTTTGCCGCTAAGTAGTACTTCATTGTGTTAACGTACCACATTTTCCTTACCCTTTCTTCAGTTGAGGGGCATCCAGGTTGTTCTTGTAGTATGATTGGGCATCCTTTGTGTATTTCTGGATCTTGAGGTAGATTGAGCCCCAAATTTCTGAGAAGCTACCATACTGATTTCCAAAGTGGCTGTACAAATTTGCACTCCACCAGCAGTGGAGGAGTGTTCTACTTTCTCCACACCCTCTCCAGCATAAGCTTTCATTAGCGTTTTTGATCTAAGCCATCCTGAAAGGTGTAAGGTGATATCTCACAGTTCTTTTGATTTGCATTTCCCTGATGTCTAAGGTTGTTGAGCAGTTCCTTAAGTGCCTGCTGGCCATTTGAGATTCTTCTGTTGAGAATTCTCTGCTTAGAACTGTACCCCATTTTAAAAATTGGATTATTTGATATTGAATTTCTAGTTTCTTGAGTTCTTTGTATATTTTGGAGATCAGCCATTTATCAGATGTGGGTTGATGAAGATTTTTATTCTCCATTCTGTAGGTTTCCATTTTATCTTGTTGACTGTACCATTTGCCTAACAGAAGCTTCTCAGTTTCAGGAGGTCCCATTTATTAATTGTTCTCAGTGTCTGTGCTGCTGATGTTATATTCAGGCAGCAGACTCCTGTGTCACCATCCATTTATGCCAGCATCATTTGTTGAAGACACTTTCTATATTTTTGACTTCTTTGTCAAAAATCAGGTGTTCTCAGGTATGTAGATTTATGTTAGTGTGTTTGAGTCAATTTCATTGAGTCACGTGTCTGTTATTATGATGTCTATTCTTAGTAATAGAAAAGTAACTAAGACACTGTCCAGGTTAGTCTTTCAGGTTATTCATTGTTTCCTATCTATGTGAGCATATTCTTGGTAACTAATTTTTGGTTTTCATTTATAATATTCATTCTACTGCTCAACTCTAACTATAAAACTACAAATGGAAATATATATCTCAGATTGATCACGCTGTATATTAGTTTTCTGTAATCATTTATGGTACAATGTTACTGTATAATTCATGCTACAAAAGAAAAGTGAGTCTTTTTATTCTTCAAACATATTCCTATACTTAGCTGAGTCTCTAGAAATCCCCAGTCAACTCTCCCTTTCTGATTTTGTCTCCTGGATTCCATATGTAAGATCATGCAGCATTAATCTGATTATTCTGTCTTATTGAATTCAACATAAGGTCTTTTGGACTTATTCACATTGCTATGAATAGTAGGATTTCCTTATTTTCAAAATAAGACTAATATTATTCCATTACTGTATTTTCTTTATTCATTCACGTATGATGAATTCTTAGGTTGATTCCAGGTAGAACTGTGAAGAACCTAAGAATGTAGGTTTATCTTTGAAAGATATATATACAGAAATGCAATTGTTGGCTCATATGGCAATTTGACTTATTTTTTCAGGAACCTGCATAGTGATTTCCACAACTGACTTACCACTTTATTTTTCTACCAACAATGTACATAGATCTCTTTCTCTCCACATTCTCATTGATACTTACTTTTTGTTTTTATAATAAGTGTTCAGTAAGTATGAAAAATATCTCATAATTGGCTTGTTTTGTGCTTTTTTATATTAGTAATATTGGACATTTTCTTTGATACCTTTGGTCAGTTAGAAATCTTTTGAGGTATGTATTTTTAGGTCTTTTGCCTACTGACTCAGTGGGGTTTTTTGAATAGTTTGTGTGCTTTATTTTATAAAAATATTAGGTGCTTTTAATTTTGAAATGGAATCTGTTTAGAAACAGATAAGGATGAGCAGAGATGGAAGAAAACAATGTTAAGGGTTTGTACTGGATGACTTCTGGTCTTTCTCCTCCCTCCCTTCCTCCCTTCTTCCCTCCCTCCTTACTTCCTTTCCTTCTTTCTTTCTTTTGGGAAGAAGGGAGGCCCATTACAAACAGTAAAGAGTGAGGAGTGGGTGATAACCAAAGGCAAAATTATGACAAATGTGAAGACTGCATTGGCTTCTAGTAATGATTCATGAACTGGCAGAGTATCTCTTCTGAAAATTTAGAAAAGTTGCCTGTGATGGCTATTTTGGGTTGTCAGGACTATATCCAGAATTACCTAAAATCTAAATGACTAGGTACATCTGTGAGGGATTTTTTCTTAATTAAGTAATTAGCAGTGGGAAGATCCACTTCTAATTCAGATCTTTGAAGTGGGAAGATACTTCTTTAAACATGACCTTTTGGGGGGGGGGAGATCCACCTATAATCTGGGTCACATCTTCTACTAGCAGCCTATATAAAGGACATAAAAGATGAAAGCTCGTTCTCTTGCCCCGCTGGCTTTCACTCTCAGTGGCTTGAGAGCCCACTTCTTTGGGATTCCAGTGCATACTGCAGACCAGCTTAAACATTCAGCCTTGCGGACTGAAGCAATACTGAGCTTTTGGAACTTCTTTCGGTAGACAGCTATTGTTGAACTAGATGGACCACAGCCATTCTAGTACCCCACCTCCATTCTATGTTATGTTTCTCCAGAGAACCCAGAATACAGGGCTTCAATAGGCATGGCAGAATATTTTATTTTATAAGATAGTTTGAGCAGGTACAAAAAAAAAGTAAGCACTTTAATGCCAATGTCATGCAGATTAGCAGAGTGGTGATTGTTGTACTATCTTTTCAGGGTTCTTGTTTATTCAGGCTGATTCTGGCCTGTTGGGTATTTGTCTGTTCCAATTCTTTCTCCTGCTTTTGGGGAGGCTTAAACAAACAGCTTAGCTCTGGCATGATAGCACACGACTTCAGAAGGAGTGATTCCATTTAGGTCTGCTGGAGCCCAGCACAGGGCTTAATTCAAACCGATGGCCTCTTGCACATTTTACTTAACAGAATATGTCAGTTCACATGAAAGTTTTCAACCAGTAGTTACGAGAAATAAATACCCAGATACATGTTCATTTTGCTTTTTACAATATTAAATATAGTTTATGTGATAATTTACTTAATAAAGATGATGATATCTATCCCACAAATTCCATAAAACAATTATGCACAATATTTATAAGGAAGAAATAATACTACTAATCATGGTTAGAAATACAATATATGATCTGAACTTTCTATACATCATGACATTTATAATGTACTTAATGTCTATCTATCACCTGTCTGTCTTTCTGTCTATCATCTATCTATCTATCTATCTATCTATCTATCTATCTATCTATCTATCTATCTATCTATCTATCTCTGGGCTAAAATGGTCAATAGCATAAATGTACCTGTAATTTTTAAAAATATACAGTATATATTTGTTTTCTGGTATTTTTTATAAAATTACAATAGAACTTTTAACCTGTCAGATTTTTTCCTATAATAATGCCTTATTACTTTTGATTTTTTTTTACTTATTTTTTTTACTTTATATTTTTATTTTATTTTATTTACTTTTTCAAGACAGGGTTTCTCAGCAGCTATGGAGCCAGTCCTGGAACTTCCTCTGTAGACCAGGCTGGCCTTGAACTCACAGTGCTCTGCCTCCTGAGTGCTGGGATTAAAGGATAAAAGGCATGCATCACCAGTGCCCAGCAGTTCTGTTTTTTAAAGAACATAATATAATTACATCATTTCCCTTTCTCTTATCCCACTCCTTTATCTCATCAAATTTATTCCTTCTTTTTCCATTAATTGTTGTTATATGCATCTACATATGTATATACATATATTCCCAAATATAATCTGTTTAATCTATATAATGTTATTTTTATGTATGTTTTCAGGTCTGACCATTTGGCATTAGTTAAACAATTGGTGTGTTCTTCCCTGGGGCCTCAGTATTTCTTCAATGCCTATAATTATTTGTGTAGGGTTGTGGCCTATGGTCTTTTCCCCATTATTTTGTCATGTCTATTGTTGACTTTATTCAGTTCGTGTTTGGTCAGTCCTGTTGGTAAGACTAATTGGTGTAGTTTCTGATATCACTTGGGAACACAATTTATTTTAGCAAATTTCCTGAGTTTATAAGGCTCTTATAATCTTTTCTCTCCCCACCTGATGCAGTGGTCCCTGGGTGGGAGCTGTTTTGCAGATACATTTGGACTAAGCCCCACAACTCTGAATTTTGATTTGTTATAGTTTTCTGTAATGTTTCCCGTCTGTTGCATTAAGAACTTTCTTTGATAAGGATTGAGGATTACACTGATCTGCGGGTATAGGGACAAATATTTAGAACGTAGTTAGGAGGGATTACGACAGTTAATAAGGTGACAATTGTAGGTTCTCCTCCAAGACCCATGAGTTCACTATCCTGGGTAGCTGGGTAGGTTTGCAGAAGCAGGCATAGTTTCCTTCTTATTGAGTGGGCCTGCACAAGAATTAAGGCCAATAATTGACAAGGCCAAGAATTGACTTCATAAAATGTAAAAGCTTAAGCACAGCAAAAGAAACAATCAACTGGTGAAAAAGTAAAAAATAGGTTCACAGAATGGGAGAGAATCTTTCTGATTGATTAATATGACCCCTGTCATATTAATATCCAGAGTCCACAACAAACTCAAAAGAACACAAAGAATCAAAAGACAATGGACATGCACAGAATTCTTAAAAGAAGAAGAAGAAGAATGGCTAAGAAACACCTGAAAAAAATGTTCATTATCCCTAACAATTAGGGAAATGCAAATCAAAACAAGTTTGAGATTTTATATTGCCTCAGTCACCAAGGCAAAGAGCAGCAAAACAACAGACGACACTGGAGGGGGTGTGAGAAACAGGGAGCTCTCATTCACTGTTGGTGGGATTGAAAACTGGTGGAACCACTGTGGAAATCAGTGTGAAAAGTCCTCAAAAAAGAAAAGAAATAAATCTACCATATGACCCAGATATTCTATCCCTTATCATAAGCCCAAAAGACTCAACATACTATTCCACAGGTACTTGGTCAGCCATATGTGGTCAGCTCTGTTCTATTCACAATAGCTAAGGAGTGGAAACAACCTAAATGTCCTTCAACCAATGAGTAGAAAATGGGACCATGGGACATACACACTATGGACTACTGTTCAGTTGTAGATAAAATGAATCATGACCTTTTAGGTAAATGGATGAATGAACTAGAAAAGATCATATTGAGCGAGGCAAAGGAGACCCAGAAAGACAAACATCATGTTTCTCTTTGGAGGTCAGCTACCTTTCCTTACCTCCCAGAACCGTCTTCACAGGGCTTGCACTGCCCCCACTGGCCTGAGCCCTCCCATTTTAATCATTAACGAATAAAGTGCCCCACAGGCTTGCCTACAGGTGGGTCTTATGGGTACATTTTCTTAATTAAAGTTCCCTCCTCTCAGATGTCTTCATGTTAAGTCGCTTGATAAAAATGTAACCTACATGACCTGAAAGAGAAAAAAAAGAGAGAAAAAAAAAAACAGGTGGAAGTGGAAACCAAGCTGAGAGGCAAAAAAAAATTATGCTTGCAGTTTTTTCTTGATCTCCATTGCTTACATTACTCCATATGGGCAAAGGTATTGGGCTCTTTTGTTGTGAAGTGCCTGAGTGTTTTCTTTCGCCCTTGAAAGGTGAGGGAGATCTGCTCAGGACTGGCACACACAACAAAGAGTGTGCACACTGCTCTGTCTGAGCCAAGCAATCTAACAGCTCTAAAGTACTCGCTTTATTTCTGGAGGGATGAAGTCAGCCTGTCGTTAGGTAAATGAATGGGCTGAAGTGAAGCCAAGCAAGGAGGGAGTATTTGAGGGGGAAGGAAGGGCTTACAGCATGTAACTTGCATACATATGCACATGGCTATCATGTCTGCCTATATGAACTCCATCTGCTTAATGTTTGACTTTATGAATTAATATTTATACACATGTGCCTTGTGGAGTTCCCAGAGATCACACACACACACACACACACACACACACACACACACACACACGCATATATATATGTGTGTGTGTGTGTGAGTGAGAGAAAGAGAGGGGGGAGGGAGAGAGGGAGAGGAGAGAGAGAGAGTACAATCAAGGTGGAGATGAAGCCAGGCTTCTGAAGACAATGAGACATTGGCCACACAGCCAGGCATATTGCCTTTTGGAGGACAGATCAGATCATATGTTTCACATATGCTTATTTGGGGTAAGGGAGTACTCAGGGGCAACACAACCACTTCAGAATTTTAGAGGAATCTCATGTGGGAGGATTTAACTCATTCCATATGGTTCAGAGGGTGGGACAGAGGCTGTGTCATAACAGATGTCTGATCTAAATGAGACGCCTTTCTGACAATTAGTACACAACAAAAGAGATGTAGATTCCTTCTAAAAGTAGCTGATGATCGGCCTGCTCTTGGAAGAGGTATGTGGCAGAGGATGATCAACCATCTGTCACAAAAGTTGTAGGGGGCCATTCTGCAATTTCACGGGGTTTGGATGTGACCAACAAATAGAAGATAATCCCATCCCTTCTCCATTGGGAAATGCACTGATTCTCTAAAATATAGAAATAAGCATTGAGGTAGGATGTGCCAGAGAATGGCATTGCTTTATACACCCATTTCCTTTATTCATCAAGATTGATGTAGCTGCATATGTATCTTGAGATAAAAAATGAACCTGACATTGGACCACAGGAGAGTTTCATGGTACAGAATAGAGTGATGAAGCACATGCATGGTGATCTCTGACCTTTTGAGCTTCCTCTTTTAACTCACGGATACAGAAGCAGCTCAAGAGGCCCTGTAGTACCTCTTTGTTCTGTCTTCTCTCTTTCTTCTGTTTTCTCTACTTCTTTCTCTCACACTTAATGCTTGGCTTTAATGTTCTCTTTCCATTTGCTTTCCTTTATCTTGCCTTTTGTGCATAAGGACTGAAGCAAAAGAACATTTGTGAAAAAAAGCAAAGAGGAAGCAAAAAAAAATAAGTATTCAATCCTTGGCTATATATGATTTACATAAACTTGCTGGTGTGTGTGTGTGTGTGTGTGTGTGTGTGTGTGTGTGTGTGTGTGTTTGCACAGATGGACCCTTGGTGGCCCGATACATTGCCTGTGAAATCTGGTTTGCAGCATTTTTAATGTGGACAATTGCATTCACAACAGATGTTTGGAAATGGTGGGGGTTGGGACCAGTTTTGGTTCTCATTATGCCTGGGTGCTGTTACCATTAAGTGGGAGAAAGGATGGAATACTCAGTATATTACAGAGTGTTGGTTGATCACACTCCATCAAATATCATGCCAACCCAAATAAAAGCAAAATTCCAGTGTAGATTCTAGAGTGAGTTATGGAGGTAGACTCTGTGTTTCTGAATGTACCCCATTTAGTACTGTGACTTGAATAAGCACACTAACCTTGGTGTAACAAGGTTAATGAGTACCCTCCTTAAGTGCCATAGAGATATATGGCTTCCTACACATAAGTGCTTCGAGAAGCACAGATATTAAAAAAAAATATTGGCAAGGGTTTTGATTTTTTGATATTATTGGATACAGGATGACTTAGATTAACATTTCATGTTGACTGTGAAACTTCTCTGCTTCAAATAGAATACAAATAAGATGTAAGAAAAAATAGCAATTACCAAAAATGTATGGCAGAGCTACCCTTGAAGTTATGAAGCTGCTGAGCTGTATCACTACAGACAGAGAGAAGCACACACTGACATCAACAAATTCAATTCATCTAACGTTCTCTTTCATCTCTGCTTGTATATGCAAATAGATACCAAACCTTTTCCCAATCCTCCCACTCTTGACAATGATGCATGCAGATGCAGATTCTCAGAGACTGGTCTAGGAGGTGAATGTACACCACTACATCTACCATGCATGAGGAACTATGGGAATTAAGAACGTTCCCATGTATTACCCTTATGCTGGTAGTGAATATTTTATCTTGTTTACAGATTGACTCAGGAGGCATTTTAACACTGTGTGATATTGTGAGGTCATGGTCTCAGACTTTAATGATTATCCTATCAGAATAGAAGTATATAACCAGTATAGAAGGCATGTTCGATTAAGTGGAATCTGTTAAAAGAGGGTAATGCCATAAAAACTGCTTTTAGAACAAAAATCCCTGACATCACTTTGTTTACTTTTCATTTTTAATGTGTTTTATAAAAACAGAGTTGAGATTCTTCAAAAGTATGTGTACCTTGGTTTAATGACAATATTTTCAATTGATTTTCCTCCATCTGTTTCAATAATTTCCCCTTCCCATTTGACCAACTCATTTGGAAGGAAACACAAGAACATATGAAAGATGAGAACTGAACCATACAATTGTTTCATGTTATGATTATTGTGCTTTTTGGTGACTATGTATTGAAAAGTGTCAAAACTTTTCGTACAGCTCATTGTGCATCCAGCAATCAACCTTTACCATGTGTAACTGTTTTGTGCTGAATTGACTTCATACAGGTGTTTTTAAAAGCACATACAGACAGAACACACACACACACACACACACACACACACACACACACCTTTCAGCATATGGCAACTATGGTCTCCATATTTCTACAGGTTGGGATTGGGAAGCTTGGAGTCATCTTCTGTGTTAGACATATGAGAATGTTTATATGCTTACATTAGATTTCAGGAATCTGTAGTGAGTACTCCCAATTTCCATGGAGAGGATAGAGGCAAACTTATATTAAAACATGATCTTTCAACCTAACACTCTAATTTAAGATACTGATAACAGAGGAAGATGTGATTATTGAAGATGAGGAGGGCACAGTTGCCTGCCTCTGTTACAGTAGGTGCTTATGAAAAATGGCATGTGTTATTTATTTGTAGTAGAAATTTTGATAAATGAGTTTTGTGAAGTACTGTAATTTGTCTTTACTATTTGCTGTCTAATAAATAGTCAGACATCTACCATTCTCAGATAGAAAAATACAACCCAAGTGACTGAAATATATCCAGTTCTCCCATGGCAGTTTAAGAAACATCACCCTCAGGCTCAGATATTTGATCATTCTTTTCCCAATAGGTGGCATTGCTGGGAGAGCTTGAGGTGGTGGAACCTTGCTGGATGTAGTACATCACTGGAGGTGGGCTTTGATGTGATCTACCATCTCACTCCTTCCAGTTAATTCTCTCTGCTTTGTGTTTGTGACGGAGATGTGGCCTCTCAGCTCCCCATTCCTGCCACCATGTTTGTTGCTTGTTTCCCTTTGTCCCTGCTATGATGTACTCTAATCCCTCAGGGATCACAAGCCAAAAACAGTCCCCAATTTTTCTGTTTTATGTTATGACATTTTATCATAGCAATGAAAAAGTAACTACTCCAACTTCCTCGTATGCACACGCTTGGAATATACTTCAAAGTTTCCCGTGAGTAACCCATATTACTTTGTGATTTAGCTATAGGCAGCCAATAAGGTTTGGTATTTTTATACATAGTTAGAAGGAACCATACCTGTGAAGGCAAGTTGACATATGCCTTTGGTCTGAGCACCAGAGAGGCTAAGGCAGGAGCAAGGTTAATTTGGGGTTAGTGAGACTCTGTCAAGAAGGAAAAAACCATGAAGATGAGGTGCTAAATTAAATAATAAAGGATGCCTTGTGTGTATGCTAGTCCAGAAACATGGCTGAATGCATTTGTGCCTTTCTACAATATCAGAATTTGAATAACAATGAATTTATAAGATTTACAGATTTTTTTAAATTAATTAATTTATTTATTAAAAATTTCCACCTCTTCTCTGCCTCTCTTTTCCATTCCCTTCCCCACCTCCCCTTCCCTCTCTAGTCTTAAGAGAAGTCAGGGTTCCCTGTCCCGTGGGAAGTCCAAGGTCCTCCCCCCTCCATACAGGTCTATAAAGTTGAGCATCCAAACAAACCAGGCTCCCACAAAGTCAGTCCATGCAGTAGAATAAAATCCCTGTGCCATTGTTTTTGGCTTCTTAGTCAGCCTTCATTGCCAGCCACGTTCAGAGTGTCCATGTTGATCACATGTTCCATCACTCCCAGTCCAGCTGGCCTTGGTGAGCTCCTTCCGTTCCTCATTTGGACCTAGGGAGCTAAGTCCAGTGCTCCAATGTGGGTCTCTGTCTCCATCTCCATCCATCGCCATATGAAGGTTCTATGGTGATATGCAAAATATTCATCAGTATGGCTATGGGACAAGGCCAGTTCAGGCACCATCTCCTCTGCTGTCCAGGGAAGACTTGGGGGACCTCTCCTTGGACCTGGGAACCCCTCTAGAATCAAGTCTCTTGCAAACCCTAAAATGGCTCCCTTAGTTGAGATATTTACTTCCCTGCTCCCATATCCATCCTTCCTCCATCCCACCCATCCCATTCCCCCAAGCTATCCTGAATCCTCTCCTTCTCTCTTCTCTCTACCCATCTCCCCTTACTTCCACCCTCCACCCCTCGTGCACCCAAGTTTGCAGGGCAATCTTGTCTACTTCCAATATCCAGGAGGATAACTATATGATTTTCTTCAGGTTCACCTTCTTATTTAGCTTCTCTAGGACCACGAATTATAGGCTCAAAGATCTTTAATTATGGCGAGAATCCACTAATGAGTGAGTACATGCCATATTCCTCTTTTTGGGTCTGGGTTACCTCATTCAGTAAAGTGTTTTCTATTTCCATCCATTTGCATGTAAAATTCAAGATGTCATTGCTTTTTACCGCTGAGTTAAACTCTAATGTGTATATGTTCCACACCTTCTTTAACCATTCTTCTATTGAGGGGCACTTAGGTTGTTTCCAGGTTCTGGCAATTACAAATAGTGCTGCTATGAACATAGCTGAACAAATGCTTTTGTAGTGTGATAGGGTATCTCTTGGGTATATTCCCAAGAGTAGAATTTCTGGATCCTGAGGTAGATTGACTCCCAGTTTCCTGAGAAACAGCCACACTGATTTCCACAGTGACTGCAAAAGTTTGCATTCCCACCAACAATGGATGAGTGTTCCCCTCACTCCATATCCTTTACAGCATAGGCCATCATTGGTATTTTTGAGTTTAGCTATTCTGACAGGTGTAAGATGGTATCTCAAAGTTGTTTTGATTTGCATTTCCCTGATCACTAAGGAGGCTGAGTATGACCTTAAGTGTCTTTTGGCCATTTGAAGTTCTTCTGTTGAGAATTCTCTGTTCAGTTCAGTACCCCATTTTTTAATTGGGTTAATTAGAGTTTTAGTGTCTAGTTTCTTGAGTTGTTTGTATATTTTGGAGATCAGACCTTTGTCTGATGAGGGGTTGGTGAAGATCTTCTCCCAGTCAGAAGGTAGCTTTTTTGTCTTACTGACAGTGTCCTTTGCTTTACAGAAGCTTCTCAGTTTCAGGAGGTCCCATTTATTCATTGTTTCTCTTATTGTCTGTGCTACTGGGGTTATACATAGGAAGTGGTCTCCTGTGCCCATGTCTTGTAGACTACTTCCTACTCTCTCTTCTATCAGGTTCAATGTGGTCAGATTAATATTGAAATATTTAATCCATTTGGACTTGATTTTTGTGCATGGTGATAGATATGGATCTACTTTCATTCTTCTACAGGTTGACATCCAGTTATGCCAGCACCATGTGTGCTTTCCTTCTTCCATTGTATACTTTTAGCTCCCTTGTCGAAAATCAGGTTTTCATAGGTTTGTGGGTTAATATCTGGGTCTTCTATTTGATTCCATAGGTCAACTTCTCTGTTCTTATGCCAATACCAAGCTGTTTTCAATACTGTAGCTCTGTAATAGAGTTTGAAGTCAGGGATGGTAATGCCTCAAGAAGTTCCTTTATTGTATAAGATTGTTTTGGCTATCTTGGATTTTTTGTTTTTCCATATAAAGTTGATTATTGTTCTCTCAAGGTCTGTGAAGAAGTTTGATGGGATTTTGATGGGGATTGCATTGAATCTATAGTTTGCTTTTGGTAGAATTGCCATTTTTACTATGTTGATCCTCCCAATCCAAGAGCAAAGGAGATCCTTCCATTTTCTGGTAACCTCCTCAATTTCTTTCTTCAAAGACTTAAAGTTCTTATCAAATAGGTCTTTCACTTCCTTGGTTAGAGTTACCCCAAGATATTTTATGCTATTTGTGGCTATCGTGATAGGTGATGTTTCTCTGATTTCCCTCTGTGCTTCTTTATCCTTTGTGTATAGAAGGGCAACCGATTTTTTGGAGTTGATCTTGTATCCTGCCACATTACTAAAGGTGTTTATCAGCTGTAGGAGTTCTTTGGTAGAGTTTTTGGGGTTGCTTATGTACACTATCATATCATCTGCAAATAACGAAAGTTTAACTTCATCCTTTCCAATTCGAATCCAATTGATCCCCTTATGTTATCTTATTACTATTGCTAGAACTTCAAGCACTATATTGAAGAGGTATGGAGAGAGTGGACAGCCTTGTCGTGTTCCTGATTTTAGTGGAATGGCTTTGAGTTTCTCTCCATTCAATTTGATGTTAGCTGTCGGCTTGCTATATATTGCTTTTATTATATTTAGGTATGATCCTTGTATCCTCAATCTCTCCAACACCTTTATCATAAAGGGGTGTTGAATTTTGTCAAATGCTTTTTCAGCATTCATATGGTTTTTTTCCTTTCAGTTTATTTATATGATGGATTACATTGATAGATTTGCGTATGTTGAACCAGCTCTGTATCTCTGGGATGAAGCCTACTTGATCATAATGGATAATTTTTCTAATGTGTTCTTGGATTCAGTTTGCCAGTATTTTATAGAGAATTTTTGCGTCCATGCTCATGAGTGAGATTGGCCTGTAATTTTTTTTCTTGGTTGTGTCTTTGTGTGGTTTTAGTATCAAGGTAACTGTAGCTTCATAAAAAGAGTTTGGCAATGACTCTTCTGTTTCTATATTGTGAAATACATTAAGGAGTATAGGTATTAGCTCTTCCTGGAGGTTTTGGTAGAATTCTGCATTGAAACCGTCTGGTCCTGGGCTTTTTTTTGTGGGGAGATTTTTGATATCAGCTTCTAATTCTTTGTGACTAACAGATGTATTTAGTTCGTTCATCCGGTCTTTGTTCAACTTTGGTATATGGTACTTATCTAAAAAAATGTCCATTTCTTTTACATTTTCCAATTTTGTAGCATACAGACTTTGTAGTAAGATCTAATGATTCTCTGAATATCCTCTGTGTCTGTGGTTATGTTCCCCTTTTCATTTCTGTTCTTATTGACTTGCGTGTTCTCTCTCTGCCATTTGATTAGTTTGGCTAGGGGTTTGTCAATCTTGTTGATTTTCTCCAAGAACCAGCTTTTTGTTTCATTGATTCTTTGGATTGTTTTCTGTGTTTCTATTTTGTTGATTTCATCCCTCAGTTTGATTATTTCCAGGCTTCTACTACTCCTGGGTGAATCTGCTTCTTTTTATTTCTAGAGCTTTCAGGTGTGCTGTTAAGTCTCCAATGTGTGCTTTCTCCGTTTTCTTTAATTGAGCACTTAGTGCTATGAACTTTCCTTTTAGCACTGCTTTCATAGCGTCTCATAGGTTTGAGTATGTTGTGTCTTTATTTTCATTACATTCAAGGAAGACTTTAATTTCTTTCTTTATTTCTTCCTTGACCCAGGGGGGATTCAGTAGTTGACTGTTCAGCTTCCATGAGTTTGTTGGCTTCCTGGGGGTAGCACTGTTGTTGAATTCTAACTTTAATCCATGGTGATCCGACAAGACACAGGTGGTTACTAATATTTTTTTGTATCTGTGGAAGTTTGTTTTGTTACCAAGTATGTGGTCAATTTTTGAGAAGGTTCCATGAGCTACAGAGAAGAAGGTAAATTCTTTCCTATTTGGGTTGAACGTTCTATAGATGTCTGTTAAGTCCATTTGATTCAATACCTCCAATAATTCTCTTATTTCTCTGTTAGGTTTCTGTCTGATTGACCTGTTCATTGGTGAGAGAGGTGTGTTGAAGTCTCCTAGTATTAGTGTGTGTGTGGTTTGATGATTGCCTTGTGTTCTAGAAGTGTTTCTTTTATGTAAGTGGGTGCCTTTATATTAGGGGCATAGATATTCAGGATTGTGACTTACTCCTGATGAATTATTCCTGTTGCGAGTAAAAAATGACCATCTCCATCTCTTCTGATTGATTTTAGTTTGAAGTCAATTTTGTTAAAAATTAGAATGGCCACACCTGCTTGTTTCTTAGGTCCGTTTGCTTGGAAAACCTTTTCCCAACCCTTTATTCTGAGTAGATGTCTGTCTTTGTGGTTGAGGTGTGTTTCTTGTAAACAGCAGAATGTTGGATCCTGTTTTTGTATCCAATCTCTTAGTCTGTGCCTTTTCATAGGTGAATTGAGTCCATTGATATTAAGTGATATTAATGACCAGTGGTTGTTGACTCCGGTTATTTTTTGGTGGGGGGGGGATAGTAGAGTTTGTTTGTTTCCCTTCTTTGAGTTGTGCTTGTGAAGGGTCGCTAGATGTCTGAGTTATTGTAGGCAGTGTTGGCAATGTTGGATTCCTTGGGTTGTGATTTTCCTTCTATTACTTTCTGTAAGGCTGGATTTGTGGCTACATATTGTTTAAATTTGTTTTTATCCTGGAATATTTTGTTTTCTCCATTGATAGTGAATGATAGCTTGGCTGGGTATAGTAGTCTGGGCTTGCATCCATGGTCTCTTAGTTTCTGCAGTACCTCTATCCAGGACCTGCCGGCTTTCATGGTTTCCACAGAGAAGTCCGGTGTAAGTCTGATAGGTTTACCTTTATAAGTTGCTTGACCTTTTTACTTTGCAGTTCTTAATATTCTTTCTTTAATCTGAATGTTTTGTGTTTTGATTATTATATGGCGAGGGGATTTTTTTTTGGATCCAGTCTATTCGGTGTTCTGTATGCTTCTTGAACCTTCATAGGAATATCGTTCCTTAGGTTGGGAAAATTTTCTTCTATAATTTTGCTGAATATATTTTCTGGGCTTTTGATCTGCAATTCTTATTCTTCTTCTACCCCTATTATTCTTAGATTTGGTCTTTTTATTGTGTCCCAGATTTCTTAAATGTTTTGTGATGAGAATTTGTTGGATTTGCTGTTTTCTTTGATAAGAGCATTTATTTTCTCTATGGTGTCATCAGAATCTGAGATTTGTTCTATCTCTTGTTTATGCTTCTATTCTATTGGTTATGCTTGTTTCTGTAGTCTGTGTTCGTTTACCTAGATTTTCCATATCCAGCCAGCCCTTGGTTTGTGTTTTCTTCATTGCCTCCATTTCAGTTTTCAATTCTTGAACTGTTTCTATTACCTGTTTGATTGTTTTTTCTTGGTTTCCCAGGGTGTCATTTATGGATTTACTAATTTCTGCAAACTTTTTGTTATACTTCTTTTCCATTTCTTTAAGGGAGTTATTAATATCCTGTTTCAGGGACTCTATTGCTTTCATAATGACACTGTTTTCCACTTCTTCTGGAATAGGGTGTTCAAGTCCTTCTGTTGTAAGATCGCTGGGATCTGGTGTTTTCATGTTGTTTTTCAGATTGTTGGAGGAATTCTTGCCTTGGCGCCTGCCCATCTTTCTTCAAATGCTCTCCAATGGATCTTCTGGTACAGGGTCAGGTTCCCTTGTTGGCCAGGGACCTTGCCCTCTGATGGATCTTCTGCTACAGGATCAGTGCCCCTTGCTGGCCATAAATCTCCCTGACTAAAGGCCTACCTTGCTGCAGGCAGGCTATTAAAACAAAGGAACTCCCTCCTACCCGGTTGCACTCACTACCCCGTCCCAGCACCCACACAGGCTGAGCTGGGGGATTTTATGGCCCCGAGGAAGAGAGAGAGGAAGGGAAGGGGTTCTTGGGTGAAAGCTTGAATGGGATAGGAGGAAAGAGGGCTTAGCAGGGTGAAGCAGCCCCTACAGAATGACCAGGGAGATAAGGATGTTGGGGAAAGTCTGTGTTCCCTTGCCAGGCTTCTGCCGTGGATGAAGAGCACACTTACCCCTCCACTGGATCTTCTGCTACAGGATCAGTGCCCCTTGCTGTCCAGAAATCTCCCCCTCCGCTGGATCTTCCCTCTACTGGATCTTCTGCTACAAGATTTAAAGATTTTAAAAACAGAAATTTATTACAGAATCTCACATGCCTTGGTATTCTGGCAATGTAGCTTCTTTCATTTCTGTTTTAATTTCTAGTATTAACTCTCTTGTCACACACCACACAATAACTAATATATATATATATATTAATATGTATTAATATATATATATATAGCTGTGTACGGGCTGTAGAATTAATATAAGTTAAGGAGACTGCAGTGGCATTCCAAAGGTTTCAGCAGTGGGCTGAGAGAATCTGAAATGACAAGAAACCAGACCAGTGGTTTGAGAGAGAAGGTGCCAAAGCTTCTGGAGTCAGGATTTGAGAGGGAAGCTGCAGAGTTCAGCTACCAGATGAAAGAACAAACAATGGTCTGAGATCAGTAAACGGCTCTGAGGCAGATCCAGATGTGTGAATAGGTAAATCATTAGTCAAGTAGCTTACATCACCAAAAGGGTCAAAGCTTAGCCATAGGTTCAGGGACATCATAGATTCCTCTGCTTGTTGGACACCAGCTAGGTCATGCCCTTGTAGTGTTTTAGCTCCATGACTATGGGATATGGTGTGAGCTACACCACTTCTTTGGTTGGTATGTCCAACAAGTTCTTGTGCCCTTCACTGATGTTTTAACATATCCCTGTGTCCTTATAGTCTTAATTTACTCTTATGGTCTCAGTTGACTTATATGATGGCTCTCTATTCCAAAGGAATAGATAATTTATTAATCTGTGCTTTATTCTTCAAATATTTAAAAGGTACCATGTTATTTGAAGAATACAAAAAATATATAATATAAATTCAAATTTCTTGGAATGTCTCTCATTCTCAGTTATGAGCCTGCAGTCATCAATACCACTACAAAAGAAGCTTCTTTGCCCATAGAGCCATGGGCAACAAGATCATGGACTTCCACACATTTTCAGGCAGCAGCATGGATTGTGGACCTCCACTTTGGTGTCTGATGGCAGCACAGGTCACAGACATCAACCTTGCTCCCTTTGACTTTGTCACTATTCAAATTCTTTTTCACTGTAACATATTTCAGATGTAACGCTTAACTTTCATGCCCACAGTCTTACATAGCCTTGCTAGGGAATGTTCTTTGAGGGGGACATTCAATGCACCAGTCTAGACACACAAACCACTACATCAATGTTTACAAAAGATGCACTTGAATTTGATTTGCACATTCATAAGCACACAGTGTTCATCTGCCTCATTTTGGCTGTTATTATTCCATACTTCCTCGACCTGCACTTTCTCATGATCTCCTCAAGTTGATGTTCATTACAGTGTTCCTTCTGTCAAGCCACACTGACCATGCATGCTCACAGTAACTACCATAAGATGAGATCCTGTTCTTCACGGAAGGCTAATCTCAGTGATGCTGTGTAGAGTGGAGGTGCATGGGAGGAGAGTGTTGAGAATATTTTAATTGATAATTGTGCTCCGACTGCATGCACTCATTTGTATCAAAAGGAAATTTCATGCACAGATTAAAATCTATCCTATCTTTTGGACAACATGGCCACTCTTGAAGTCAGATATCTTATGCTCCAGTGGATCAGACTGTTTCTGTGGGTTTACCCATCATGGTCTTGACCTATTTGCTCATATTCTCACTCTTTCCACTCTTCAACCTTGGGAGCTCAGTTCAGTGCTCCAGTGTGGGTCTCTGCCTCTGTTTCCATCAGTTGTTGGATGAAGGTTCTATGGTGATATTTAAGATATTCATCAGTCTGACTACAGGGCAAGGCCAGTTTGGGCACCCTTTCCTCTATTGCTCATGGTCTTAGCTCAAGTCATCTTTGTGAATTCCTGGGAATTTCTATAGAGCCAGTCTTCCTGTTAGCCCCATAATGGCTCCCTCAATCAAGATATTGCTTTCTTTGTTCTCATTGCTATCCTTCCTCCATCTCGACTATTCTGTTCCCTCAAGTTCTCCTCCTCCCTCCCCTTGGAAGTGTTTCTTTTATTCATCATTCTTTCCAGTATTTGTTGCCATTTTTTCTTGATCTAAGTCATTCTGACAGGGGTAAGATCATTAAGGAATGTTCTGAGAACTTGTACCTCAAAAGACTGGGAAACTGAGATGACATCAATACATTTCTGAATAAGCATGATATAACTTAATTAAAATAAGATGATATAAATAATTTAGATAATCACAAAACAAACAATGAGATTAAAGTAGTAGCTAGAATCTCCTCACAAAGGAAATCCATGAGCCAGATGAAGCCAACACTTTTCAAATTGTTTCATGGAACAGAAATGGAAAACATACTGCCAACTTCATTTCCTGAGGGTAGTATTATCCAGATCTCCAAACTGTATAAAGAGACAACAACTGCCAAACTATGAACCAGTTTTTCTGATAAACATGTATACAAAATTCTTAACTGGCCTCTAGTGTCTTAGCTCTGCACTCTGATCTTCAGGCAAGGTTTCTTGTTAACTCATAAACAAAATATGTTTTGTTTATGTTTTAACCTTGGTTAGAAAACTTCCTGAAATCCAGGACAAAGCTGTATTCTGTTTTGATGGCTCAAACTTTTAACATAGTATCAAAAATACAGACACTAAGGATAAAAGCATGATAACAGAGAACATAAGGCAATAAGATCCAAGAACACATTTAGCAGATCATACATACCAATTGGGATTCCTCCCAGAAATACAATTTTGGTTCAACATAGGTAATCAATCAATGTAATTCAATGTATTCAATGACTTAAGGACAGAACCACCTTGATAGATACATTAAAGCCTCTTAATAAAGTTCAATATGTACATATAATAAAAAACATAAAGATGGAATATGTCATTAATTCAAAAATTGTTTTCTGCCCCAAATCTTCTGAAAATAATTTTTATTGTCTGCTTGAAAAAAATTAATTGAAACTTTATTCAAAAGAATTTGGGTTGGAGAAGGGTTTTGTTTTCATCTTTTTAGGAGAATAAAGGCATCCAGCTAAGGAACACAAAGACGACTGGACAAATGAGACATCTGAAGAAAAAAGACAAATCATTCAGGAAAAAAAGTGTCCCATGAAAAAGAGTAAATTGGTCTATTGGTATATCACATTTCCAACAGGATAAAACTTCATAAATCTTCCCAAATGTTTGTTTCTGCTGTTCTCTATGGACATATACTACAAATGGTCTCTTTGTAGTACAAGTATAATTAAAGATTAATGCTGCTTTAGGAGTTGGAGTGTGGCTCTCTCTTTCTTTGAACCCAAGCATGCTTGTTAAAGTAAAATCCAAAATCTGTCTCGTGTCCGAAGAGCCACCTGATATTGGACAGAAAAAAAATTAAGAACTATTTTATTGCCACAGATCTCATAATCCTTTGGTTTTATATTGACTCTTCAACAGCTTTTCTTAGGGAATAAATATCTCAAAATTTAGAAGATTAAAATGTATTTTAATTTTTTATCATGATATAAATGGTCATATAGAGTACTAACTAATTCTAGAAAAAGGCTTCATCTATCTTCCTGTACATGATTTTGGTCTGTCTCTATTTGTGTTCTGCAATGAACTTAATTAACATCAACCTTTGAAGTCTCCAAAGGGACAATAAAACTCCAAGACAATGATTCCTCCAGGACTATGATAACACCACTAAGCTGAAAATACCACCTAAATATCGACTTTGAACTACAAGGAGCTAAGAACAATTTCAAGGTGGCCAGCAGAGATGATTCAGCCTCACAGGCCTCTCTAGTCAATTCTTGAGACAAGCCCTGCACTTTCC
Source organism: Myodes glareolus (assembly GCF_982192425.1). NCBI lineage: Eukaryota > Metazoa > Chordata > Mammalia > Rodentia > Cricetidae > Myodes > Myodes glareolus. Next base: position 40,000,304 of record NC_142046.1, on the reverse strand, counting down.
CATTAGCAAACTAAGCAAAAAAATGGTAAAGCTACCTCTCCCAGAACTTGATAATTAACCCAAATTTTTCTTTTTAGGATCTCTTAAAGATGTTGTTGTCTCCAGACAGCACGAAGTAAATTTAAGAATACGATGCCCACATTCCCAAGAGGGGGGTGGGTGGGTGGTTTTTAGTCATTCAATAGGTTATGGATATTTGTAATTGTTTCAGGAGGTGGGTTATAAATTGTTATTGGTTATGGTCAGAGAGAAAGTCGAACAAAGGAGATGAGATTCCGAGTTCTTGTTTTGAAAAGAAAAAAGGGAGAATATAGATATGATAAGATTAAAATGGTAAATCATTGAATCTACTTATAAAATGCAGGTTAGAAATTAGTCACATATTACAGTTAAACTTGTAGTCATATTAGGTATGTTTTCAAGAACAAACTGAGATATATTTTAAATAGACAGGTCATATTCAGACACTTAAGAGATGTACAGATATGACATTTAAGATGTTTTAATAACAGGTTCTTTTTTTAAATGACGATTAGACTTGTGTGCTCCTGGCAGCACCAATCTACTTTAGAGAAGAAAATGGGCATCACAGAAACTCTACATAGAATTTACTATTTTTGTGGTAAAAGCAAGCCACTGGGCACGAAAATGCTCTTTCCTCAACTGCTGACACTCTGCTGTACTAATTGGACAAAGAGGACACAAAAGAGAGTGCCTGCCAAATCTTGTCAAGACAAGCCAGGACAGTCCTTCAAAAATAACACTTCATAGAAATGACTGTCAAATATTCTAGGCCTCGAGGTTAAAGATGGATACCCCAATGTTATGAGACTCAGAAAAGAAAGTCACTAAAGAAGTCCAAAGTGTATAAAGTTGAGAAACTTCAAAAGATAGTTTTGGATGGTAGTGAAAGTTATGTTAGAAAGTAAATTAGGTACAAGACTTTGGACTCACCAAGATAAGATAGATAATGGAATATTTCTCTGAATTTGTTAAATGCAAATGTACTAGACATTGTTGATGTATTTATTGCCTGTATATATTGTATATTGTTATTGTACTTATTGTACATAGTTTTTTCTTATAATATTTATACTTTTTTTATTTTAGACAAAAGGGGTAAATGTAGTCATATTTTTTATTGTTTTTAACAAGTAAAGCTTGCCTGAAGATCAGAATGCAGAGATACGCTGCTAGAGGCCAGGGAAAGGTGACAAAACACCTTTAATACTCTGGAGACAGAGGCAGAGGAATCTCTGTTAGTTCAAAGCCATCCTAGGCTACACAAGATTGAAATCTGCCTATAAGAGAAACAGAGCTCACACAAAGGTGATCCCCGAACTTGATATCACACATCTTTAATCCCAGAACTAGGGAGCAGGAGACAGGAGTAATATGACTAGGTGGGGAGAGGAATATAAGGCAGGAGGAGACAGGAGCAGTGAAGTCTGAAGTGTGGAGGAGTCAGCTGCAGTCTGAGCTTCGGTGACGACCACTGTAGTCTGAAGTCACATTGAGGGCAGGGTTGTCCCTTTATTTATCTGAACCTTGGGAGAGGTAAGACCCCTCTAGTGGCTTGGCTGCTTTGCTTTTCTGATGCTCAGCTTGAAGCTCAATATTTTTGCATTTCAAATTTATTATTTGTCCTACAGTGGTGCCAGAGGCATATATAGTCAAAATATATTTTAAAAAACTGAACAGGGCAACTGCCAAAAAGGAAGAGAAGGCCAGTATCTAGATTTACCTCCATTTTTACATTTTTTGTTTTAATTAAATTTTTTTCATACAATATATTTTGATCATATTCTATATTCTTACCTCTCCCCCAACTCCTTCCAGATTCTCCCCACTGCCCTACCAACCCAATTTCATGATGTCTTTCCTATTGTTTCTGGAAAATGCTATTCCTTTGGAGTCATACATCAACCCTGGCTCTTACAATATTTCCACTTCTGCATTAATCTGTGAGCCTTGGAGGGGGTGATGGTTGATAAAGATAGCTCATTGATGGTTGAATTCTTCTATATATCTCACTCATGAGACATTTTCAGTGATTTGTTCTCTGTGTTAATTCCGATCTACTGAAAGAAGCTTCTCTGACGATGTATTAGTCTGATGATGCACTGGTGTATGGGTAATAGTAAAACATTATTGGGATCATTTTGTTACTATGTTCCTTTACCAGAACAATACTGTAGGTTTTACCTCAAAATCTATGACATAAGAAAGTCCCACTTTCTTATCCATCTCAGCAATGTCATGTATAGGTTCCATCTTATAAAACAGATCCTAAATCCAATAAGGAAGTGGTTGATTATTCCTATAACATAATTCTTAAGATTTGGATAATATTCTATTATATAAATGTAGATTTTCATCATCCACTGATTAATTGATGGCTGTTTGCAATATGGCTGTGAATAGAGAAAATGAGATATCTTTTGCTTCCTTAGGAATTAGACTTTATACAAAAAAACCAAGGACATCAATTAAAATATGTCATTTACACAGCTCTCCATCCCTCTAATATGGATGCATTTTCAAAGTTCAGGTTTATGATTATGGTTCTGCTATGCAGACATATTGTCTAAGGACCCCGTCAACTTTCTCTCATGCACCGTGAGTGTGAAATAACATTACTAAGATATATGAGATCCATCTCCATGGTGACAAAACCCAGATCATTTGGATTAAAATATTTAAAAAGAAAATTTTCCTAAACGATTTTGAATTCTAAATCTGGGCTGGCTGGGTGACAAGAGGAGGTAAGGCTGAGGGTAGGTGGTGGGAGTAGAGTGAGGCAGATTTTAGAGATAATTTTGGAAGGGAAATTTGCCCCTAGAGAAGCACTTTAGATGTCAAAGGTGATGAAATAATAGAATTCACTGAGCATGCAAAAGGACTAGAGAACACGAAGAGAAGGGTTAACAGGTGTTTGATCTGTGACAGAGAAGAAAGGGTATGTAATGAATGACAGAAGATATAATATAGGATAATTACCAAAATGATAAAGTTCATCAAGCAAAAAGTTTAAGAAACTGTACAAAATCCAAATAATAATGACAAGAAAGAATCAAGCAAAACAACTGAAAGTGAAACACAATAAAAGTCTTCAACATAACCGATGAAACAACTGTTGTTTTCTTAGGGAAACAATGAGATTGAGAGCTGAATTTTCAAAACAAAACAAAAACAAGCAAGCAAACAAAATAACATCATCCCAAACAAAATCAGTAAGCTATGGCATGGTTTCTTTAACTAAACCATAAAATAAAGAATTGGGAGCATGAAATTTCATAGCTCACGGAAAACATCTTCAAACATTAGCTCAGGTAAACTGTTTCAGTGGGTGTCCCCATCATGGTCTTGACCTCTTTGCTCATATTCACTCCTCCCACTCTTTAACTGGACTTTGGGAGCTCAGTTCAGTGCTCTGCTGCAGGTCTCTGCCCCTGTCTCCATCAGTTGCTGCATGAAGGTTCTATGGGGATATTTAAGACATTCATCACTCTGACTACAGGGCAAGGCCAGTTTGGGTACCCTCTCCTTTATTGTTTAGGGTCTTAGCTGGGGTCATCCTTGTGGGTTCCTGGTAATTTCTCTAGTGCCAGGTTTCTTACTAGTCCCATAATAGCTCCTTCAATAAAAATATCCCTTTCCTTGCTCCCTGTCTCTGTTCTTCCTCCATTTCAACTATCCTGTTCCCTCAAGTTTTCCTCCCATCTCTCCTTCTCTCTTTCTCCTCCCCTTCTGTCCTACCTTCTCCCCAACTCCATGTCCATGCTCCTAATTTTGCCAGTAGATCTTGTCTATTTCCCTTTCCCAGGGGTGATGTAGGGTTTCCCTCTGTATGCTGTAAACATGTTTTATTACCATTGGTTAATAAAGAAGCTGCTTTGGGCCTATAGCAAGTCAGAATATAGCCAGGCTGGAAGAGATATATAGAGTAAGCAGAGTCAGAAGAAACACCATGTAGCCGCTGCAGGAGACAGACCCTGGATGGAACTTTACCAGTCGGCCACAACCACATGGTGATACACAGATTAATAGAAATGGGTTAATTTAAGATATAAGAATTAGCAAGGAATATGCCTAAGCTATTGGCCAATCAGTGTTGTAATTAATACAGTTTCTGTGTGATTATTTCTGGTCTGGGTAGACAGGAAATGAACAAGAAGTCTTGGCCTACATAAAGGAATCTATATATGTTTTTCTTAGGGTTCACCTTGTTACTTAGCTTCTTAGGGTCATGGACTATATGCTCATTATCTTTTACTTTATAGCTAGTATCCTCTCATGAAGGAGTACATATCATGTTCATTTTTCTGCATCTGGGTTACCTCACTCAGGATGTTTTTTTCTAGTTCCATCCATTTGCATGCAAATTTCAGGCATTTTTTTTTTCTGCTGAGTAGTGCCCCATTGTGTAAATTACTACATTCTCTTTATCCATTCTTCAATTAAGGGATATCTCAATTGTTTTCAAGTTCTGAATTGGTATGTATAATGAAAAAAAAAGATAGTTTGTTTCCTTTTCTTGAATAAAAATGAGAGAATAAAAAGAAAAAATTTTCAATCAAACAAAACAAAACATCTTCAGAAAATAAACACAAAACCAAAGACAACACAAGAGAATTATGCAGAGCAAACTATCCCAATAAGCGTTACTGAAGATATTTTTGAGAGAAGAAAAAGAAACACGGCTGACTACAGACTTCAAGATCTGGAAGACAACAAGGGGCCAAGAAAATAATAAGACTCTAAAATGTATTTAGACCTTATGGAAGCCAATTACACAATGAAGTAGGAATAATAACGCTAACTTAAAATAAAAGGAGATTTAAGATATCAAGAAACATTGGCATACCAAGTTGGGGAGATTTGGGGCTTGAATTAAAATAGTTTAAAGTTCTGACATTATTTAGAAGATGAGAAAAGTGCCAAAAGATGTTTTGATACATGAAGAATGCACATTGTAATTTTTAGATAAGCACAAAATTATGCAAAACTTTTAAGTTACAAGATTAAAAATGTTTCTGAAAAAATATCACACCATTTCTTGTGCAATGATTAGGATACCTATACCTTGCTCGTGGAAGTGGAAAATGGTTTAGGTACTTTGGAAAACAATAATTGCTTTAAAAATGATATGCCCTCCTGCAATTCTACATTGAGATGTGTATCTCAGCATATCTGAAGGCAGAGTTTTCTTCAGAGTAGCATTTTTGAGCATCCTTTTGAACAGTAGCAACTGTTCAAAGCAGCTGAAGCATGGAGAGAGACGTGGCTCGTCAAACGAGGGCTTGATAGGGAACATATGATATAGACACAATGGAGTATTATTTAACCTTAGAAGAAGAACCTTGCCTGCTGGCTCAATTGGTAAAGCACTTGGCTTGCATATACAAGAACTTGTGTTAAAGTTCAGAAGTTACAAACAAGTTCTAGGCAGGTAGATAGAAATGCTTATCAACCCAGTGGTGTGGAGGTAGAGACAAGAGGATCCCTGGGATCACTGGCCAATTTAGCCTACTTGGTAATCTCCAAGGCATTGAGAAACTCTGTCTCAAGGAAGCTATACAGTGTTACGGAGAGTCAAGCCTGATCTGTACTCTGCATACATTTCTATCCACATGTACTTGCTGCACACCCCACCCATGCTCATACATGCACATACACAAGCATGCAAAACCAACAAAAGGAGTCTCGAGGACATAATGCTAAGTTAAGTAAGCCAGTTACAAGATGCAGAAGTATTATGGGATTTCACTTAGTTTTTAAATACAGAAAGTAGAGTAGTTGCTGACAGGACCTGGGAGGGGGAGGCAGAGGAGTTTCCATTTAATGGATATAGAATATAAGTTTTGTAAGATAGAGTCTGGAGAAATCTAGTGGTGTTGATGGCATAAGATAATGGATTTTAGTTTAAAACGTTTTTATTTTTTTAATTACGATTTTGTGATGGGGGTGAGGAATGGAGATTATGTGCCCATCAAAAGCAAAGTTAGGTTTCTAGAAGAGTTGCAAGCATTTGTAACTGTTGAGCCTGCACATATACAAATGATTCACATAATGCATTGTATTATATTGCATTTTCCACAATAAATTAAATGAATTACCCATCCTGTCTCTCTTTTTCTCTCTCCTTCTTTCCTCTTCTCATTCCCTCACACCCTCTCTCTCTCTCTCTCTCTCTCTCTCTCTCTCTCTGTGTGTGTGTGTGTGTGTGTGTGTGTGTGTATGTGTGTGTACATGTACCATGGTGTATTTGTGAAGGGCAGAGGACAACTTGCGGGAGTTGGTTCTCTACTTCCACCATGGGGGCCCTAGAGATCAAACTCAAGTCATCAAGTTTGGCAACAGGCGCCATTTTTCAGTAAGCTGTCTTGATCCCCCTCCTCCAACAATAAATAATTTTAGGCATGAAAATCTCCATCAATTTAAATAAAATAAAACAAGAGTGAAGGAATAATAGGAAAAGTGGAACAAACTCAAGATGGCGAAGAGTATATGCAAGTGTCACAGCTCTGGAGGGACAGGTACCTTGACTGTCAGAAGTCAGGCTATACCTGTAGCTGTGAAGGGAAGGTGTCCTGGATACCTACAGCTCCGAAGAAAAAGTAGCATGTCAGACATAAGGCTTTACCACAGTTGTTAGAACTGTGAAGGAAGGTATTGTGGATACCTGCAGCTGTGAGGAGAAAGGTGTCCTGACTTGTCAGGAAGTCAGACTCCACCTGAAGCTGGGTTCCAATGGAGGATGGTCTCCACACAGGATTTGGCAGTCCTGCTTGTCGCCAAGAGAGAGTCAGTACAGCTTAGCTCTGCTTGGCTACCCTAAAAGAGCTTCCCAGCAGAGGTGTCTGTTTCTTCTCAACTCTGGCCAAAGTTGTAACTTCTCTGCTTCTCTAGGCCAAGGGGGAAACCTCTATAGAAATGTGGCAGTCTGCACCCGCTCCAGTGAAAAGTTGTTACTTCTCTGCTTTCCTAAGGAAATTTTTCAGCAGAGGTGTTCACTGTTTCTTGGCTCTGCTCCACCAGGGACTTTCCCAGATGAGATTCTGATCCACTCCAAGGAAAGAAGGTCTTTACCCAAAACTCTTTCAAGATCCTTACTTGGGAGGAAGGAATCCAGGAGAGTAGCTGTCTCTGCCAGGGTGGAAACGGGCAAATGTCAACTAGACAGGCACAGGGCCTATATAAGGCTCCTTAGGGGCAGAGTTTTGCCAGGGAGAAAATTTTCAGGGAGGAAATTGGTCAAATTTCAATCTCCTGATCTTAAAAAGCTCAGAGATTGGCTAGATTTCATGTTCAGGGATTGGTTGGCTTTATGCTCAGGAATTGGTTGGTGTTGGTGCTCAGTTGATGGGTGCAGAATATGTTTCTTTGACTCTGGTTCTAGGGACAAAGTGTGTTTCTTTGGCTCTGGTTTCAGGGTCAGGGTATGTTTCTTTGGCTGGCCCTTTTACCCTATAATATATTTAAACCAAGTTTATCCATTGTTGCATTATACATAATGTAGTATACAATTAAATATTTAAGAAATAAAAATTTCAGCAATATGTTATTTATAAAAAACCATGTTATATAATGCTATCATTTACGTCTCAAATATCTCAAAGGAATGACTGATGATATATATTTTGGAGTACAATGTAGTTAATTAAGAAATAAGTTATCTATAAGTACTCATATTTTTTGTATATTTGGAAAAAGAACAAGAAATCCTGAGACTGAAGAGATGTCTCATAGATGAAAACTATTTTCTGCTCTTCCAGAAGATAGGAACTGAGTTCCCATGACTAACATTGGGCAGTTTACAACACCTTGTAACCCCAGATCCAAGGCATCCGGCACCATCTTGTGGTGTCCCTATCACATACACTACATTCCTGCAGAGACACATCTACACATAACTACAAACAAATCTACAAAAACCAAACTTCCAAATCACTCATGTCTACAGAAAAGTCCAGTGATGCTGGGTGGTGGTGCACAACTTTAATTCCAGCATTTGGGAGTCAAAGACAGGTGGATCTATGTGAGTTTGAAGTCAGCCTGGTCTACAAGAGCTAGTTCCAGGACAGGCTCCAAAGCTACAGAGAAACCCTGTCTTGAAAAATAAACAAGCAAAAAAGGTACAATGAGAATTGTAGCACTCCTGCATAAAACGTGATGGCAATATCACACATCACAACCTGTTAGTGTCCTCAGAAATCATGGTTACAGATAAGTATAGAGTATGAAATAGACATCCCCCCAAAAATCTCTGAAAATCAAAAAGGTAAATGCGCAGATCAAGATATTAAGGTGGCAATGTAACCAGAGTGAAATAGAGGGTAATAAATGGCAGAAGAAACGTTAAAGGAAGTACCCAATAGAGAATGGCAAAGCACAAAACCTAATGGTCAAAGAAAGAAACGGGAAACACTTCATAAAGCAGATAAGGAGAGGAATTAATTGCAAAGACTATGGCAGAGATAACTAATATTACGAAATGGCTAGACATTATGGTTACAGGCCGCTCTGAAATTAAAAAATAAATTATTAAATTATTGTAAACAACTACAAAAAGTAAGCTTAAACATGTAAATGTTAAGATTACTAAGTTCCTAAAATCTCAAAACCTACCGAATGTGATACAAGGGGGAGCAAGAAACATGACTAGAGAGAAGAAAATGACATCATTAGATTATATAATCTCATGGGACCACTCTCAATGACAGTGACATTTGTCATTAACCAAACATTTTACCCATCACATGCTGTTTAGCAAACTGAATATACCATTGTACAGAGAGGATCCCATGTCAAAGACTATTAGGGTTTTTTTTCCTTGAAATGTAAAATTGGTTTAATATATTTTTAAACGTCAGTGGATTTTACAAGTTAGCAAAGGAAAAATAATATGAGGTCATCTCAACACACAGAAAAAGCTTATGCTAGAATTAAATTCCTATTTTTAAGCAAAGGTCCTTATCAAACTCTGAATAGAAGGAACTCTTAATTTTATAAAGGACATCCACAAATTACTCATAAGCATCACACTTTGTGGGGAAAGCTAAAGTTCTTAGCTTTGGGGAATGGTACAGGGTTGCTGAGAGTCATTGCTCCTTTTGATAATGGTCTTGAAGAGACATTAAGCCAAGATGAAGCAGCAAAAGTTGAGGAGGACCTGCAACAGTCACAGTATTTCAAAAGGTGGGATTGCATGCACAATAATCCTTGGCATACATGGATAAGTGATTTGAATTTTAATTCAGTTTGCCATGATTGCTGTTTAAGACATAAATTTAATAAACACACATTGTATTTGAATATACTACAAACATTGTGGGACAGAAGTAAACCTTCAAGGTGTTAGCACTGAATTAGTTTTAATTTTGACTCCTTTGCTCATATGATCTTTCTTCCCACTCTTTGACTGGACTCCTGGAGTTTGGTTCAGTGCTTAGCTGTGGATTTCTGCATCTGCTTCTATCAGTTACTGGATGAAGGTTCTGTGATGACAATTAGGGTGATCATCAATCTGATTACAGAGGAAGGTCAGTTCAGGTGCCCTCTCCACTATTGTAGGAGCCTTAGCCAGGGTCACCCTTGTGGCTTCCTGGAAGTTCCCCAAGCACCAGATTTCTTTCTAACCCCATAATGACTGCCTCCATTAAGATATCTTTTTCCTTGCTCTCCCTCTCTGTCCTTCCCCAAACTCAATCAGCCCATTCCTTTATGTTCGCCTCCCCTCTCCTCATAGCCTCTTTTCCCCCTCCCAATTTACCCAGGAGATTTTAGAAGAAGTGATTTTTGTTTGTTACCATCAGGAGTTAACAGAATTCTATTTTGCCTCCTAGGAGAGCTCTCTCCTTAAGTGTATGCAGCTTCTTGCAAGCAGCCTCTCTTTCCAGATCCTCCTGTGGTGAACCCAAATGTTGTTTATCAGGCAGGCATCATTCAGCCCACTAATGCACTCCGTTGCCAATCTCATTCTCATGCTAAGCCCCAGCCCCCTCTGCTTAGCCACACACGCACTTTAGACTCAATTTGCGTCATGGAGATCTGTAGGCAGATGTAGGTGGTACCCCACAGATGCAAACTTTTTATTTTTATTTTTGATGTTTTCCTTTGTCATTTGGACATGACAGTAGAAAAACAATCATCCACTACTTAGAAAGGGTTCATGCGGAGAGTTGCCTGTTCTGGCTACCCACATCAAGAATTTTAGTCTGATCTTGGGAAAAAAACAGAAGCCTAGGAATGTCCCATTCTACCACCTCTATTGCCAATATCTGCCCTTCCTTTTGCATTTCTGGCCTTTTTTAATTTCCTACACATCCATACCAACCTAAAGGAGCAACAAAACAAGATATGCGGGAGTAGACATTGGTCTGAGGACATCCGTCTATTGCATTCTTATTAGCTAAAAATGTGGTTGATGTTATTATTCTTCAACTTTGAAATGTTTTAAAAGCAATTTCCAGGACTCAGCAGACATAAGCATGTTTCAACTGCTGAACAATCTGCTGTAGGTTCAGTAGATATGAGAACATGAGAAGAGAAAATGAGATGACAATAATAATAATAACAACAGTAATAATAATTTCTTACAAATACCAAGCAAAAGTCCACTTTGTGCTGCTCTGCAGATGAGCAGGGCTCTTCCTGGATGGGTCTTCAAACAATGTCGGGGTTAGATACATCCTCAGCTAGACAAACACAAAACCCCTCAAATATGCCACTATTTTATTCCTTAAGAATTTCCCCAAATTATTGGATCACTAAATAATTCCAAGAGTGCTTAGCGATCGTCTTTGCGGTGGTATTTTTTTAAAGGCATTTCATACTAGTTCAAACAAAACATTTTTAAAAGATGTGACTTGCTATTTGTAAGCAGATCAGTTCAGGAATCAAAACTGTGACATCTGAGGATGATCTAAACTTGGCAGAATTGTGTCTGGGAAAGGAACTGTGGATTTTGGAAGTTTTGGAAGGCATGTGGTTTGTGAAGAAAGATTTTTACCATGTGGTTCAGTCACTTGAGTTAAAATCCTCCCACCTCTTGTAAACAATGTACATTTGGTCTCTACCTGTTTTCAGGGTAAATGTTCTTTTAGCCCCAGCCATGCTGTTCTAGCTTTTGTTCAGAACATTAAATTTAGATGGTCTTTTCATTTATTCAGCAGACTCATTTTTTTATTAAATCAAGAGGGCTATTTTCAAGACAAAGGAAAAGTTCACAGTTAGCAATCAAGTGCAGTGTTCCAACTGACCCTGGCGAAGCAGTGGGTAGGTGAGGGTGGCTTCTTCTCTTGGATTCTGACCTTTCAGCTGTGATAGGCCAGCACCACAAGACCATTGCCAAGATGGGGGCCTCCTTAATGTCCGGTTTTAGAATGCCAAGTTAAGACTTAAGTATCTGTTTGCTAACCCAGTCTATCTCCTGACGCACTGTGGCTTTCTTACACTTCTTTCTTTTTACTGCTCCATCTTTACAACTATATCAAGCATAGAATATTGATAGTTACAAAATGTGCCAGAATGCAACAGCACATGATTTTAGACACTATTTTAAGCATGAACCTGTTTATGTAGCACAATCCATCATGAATTATTCCTCAAGACATAAATTATAGAATCATCAGTGATCCGCTGTGAATTCACGCAAGTTTGGAATTCATAAAGTTTGTAGGCAAATGGTTTCTGTGAGTTGCCAAATACACATGTTTTTGCTTGGGGGTTAGATTTAGACAGGTGGTAGACTCTGCTTGGAGCCTGCCCGCAATCCGTGAGAGTACACTGAAATCTGCCTGACCTTTTTTTACTTTTAGACCCAGGAGAAACACCCCAGTGTAGCTATTTATGTTCAAGACCTCCCCACAGAGGATAGCCATCTTGGAATATAACTCATGGACTTTCATCAAGCTCAGCTCTTGTGAGTGATGGTCAGGTGTCAAAGGAAACTGTTTGTGGTCACAACCACTGCTGGTCCGGATAGGCAGATGTCACATTTTAACTCTCCTTAATATACTGGTCTCTGTCACTCCACATGGGGTCACCACCATCAAAAGTTCCCAAGCAGGGTGTTGATGTAAGTCTCTTGGTTTCCCTGTGTTCTCCTTCTCTCCAAAATGCAAAAAAATAAACAACAACAACAACAACAAAAAAAAACAGTGGGAACATTATAGATTCCAAATGTCACTCTTCTCACTTCCCTTTGTTCAAGATAGTCAAAAGGTAAGCAAAGGTTTAGTTGGAAAACTAACTGTCTATCTGAGGAACAGTTGCTTTGACTTTTCTTTGCTGTGGACAGGAAGTCTCTCTCTCTCTCTCTCTCTCTCTCTCTCTCTCTCTCTCTCTCTCTCTCTCTCTCTCTCTCTGTCTCCCCTTTTCTCCAGGTTGGAAAAGGGACATGAATAACATATCACTTCCTCTTTTGGAAATTCACTTTGAAGTCCTCTACCAATTCCTCCCTACTCCTCTCGAGGCAGGAAGTGGTCCAGAAGGAAGACAAAAGTCGGTATCTTCAGCTGAGTGTAGGTGTCGCTGGTACGTATTTCCCCGTGAGATAAATAAATTCATTACTGCTGACTACTTTCACTATTGGAGTTTTAGTAAAATTTCCTGAAACAATGGACAGTGTCTTTGTTGGCTTTTGTTATCAATTTGAGGTATCTGCGGAAATGTTAACAGGGTGATTGCCTTGGTCAAATTGATCTGTGGCATGTTGGTGGGGGCATTTTCTTAATGGTTAGTTAATAGAGGAGGAGCAAGCCCACTGTGAGTGGTACCATCTCCAAATAACAGATCCTGAGCTGGATAACAAAACCAGAGAGTCAACCAGTGTTGGCACTTGGTTTCTGCTCCATATTCCTGTCCTGCCGGGGCTCCTCACTTGATTTCTGTCAATGATGGACTGTAACCTCTTGGATAAAACAAATCTTTTCTTCATGAGTTGATTTTGGACATGTTTTTTTTTATTGTAGCAATCAGAAAGAATAAAAAAGGACACATCATTGTACTTCTGCATTATTTTATTGAAGGTTATTGGAAAATATGGTTGCTAATTTTAAAAAATTAAACATTCTTATTATGTAATCAATTGCTTTCTATTTGTGTGGTTCTGATAAAGTTTCTCCTTCCCTGGTTCTTAGGTTTATGATTAGATTTCTCCACATTTACTATCACAACATGTTTAAATACATATAAAAAAGAAACAAAAGCTCTCCAAATATTTGTTTTCCTTTTTGTCTGCTCTCACGTCCTTGTATTTTCCCAGGAGATAGCTTCCCCTACCGATAAAAATAGCCACCTGGAGCTGAACTTGGCCTGGGGATAGGGTGTTTACTTTCCATAAAGTAAGAAGGTTGTGGCTTCTATGATTAGAATTGCATTTACTTCAATTCCACCTTGGGCTTCCTCCATCCCCAAGCTGGTGCTATAATAAGGAATTTCTAACAGGGGGAGCACATGGGGTAAAACCCACTCCAGTGTACAAGCCAGACTCCCTGGCACAGTTGAAGCTCGACTATTAGGAGAAATAAAGTCAGGAGCCTTTGATCCAGAAATCTCAGCTCAGTAGACTTGAAAAGGAAAAAAAAAGGTTGGGACTCAGTGAGTGGAAGTTTGTAATAAATGCCATAAATCCTGCTGGATATTGAAGATGTGCTTTAAGGGTTTGTGGTAACTGTGTATATTTGATTTGGTTGGGCTTGGGAGGATACAAGGATATATTTCTCATATTTCAATGTTATTTTTGGTAGGAATTCAAGATGCGTTTGAAGCTACTTGCATTCTCCAGGGTTAGTGGGCTACATAACAAGCTTATGGCAACATCTTATTTCTTATTTGTGGTAATGGAAGCCAAATTATTTAAACATGATACACTCTGGGAAATTAATGATAATATATACAGTATGGTGAACCTCCGTGCATCTAGAAAGCAGATTTTAGTTCATGTTCTAAAACCAAATTGTGAGTCAGGAGGTAAATGAAAAATCTCTGTAAATGGTAAATGGCGGTGCACAGTTTACTCCAGAGTAGAGGTTGATGTGCTCTCAGAACCTGACCCAGGCAGCTATGTGCAGAAGAGTGAGCAGGAAGAATCAACAGCAATACACAACAGTGGGAAATAACGGCTGATCTACAGGAAAGAGCGCTCTCCTTATACAGAAATGAAATGCACTAGAATTTATTCTCGGAAAAGAACTCACTGTGCTTTGCAAATTCCTGGGTAATTAAGAACAGTTTAGTAATTAACAAAAATAAATAAATAACTAAAATAAACTTAAAAACAATAAAATTAGTTTTTTTAAATTTTTTATAGAAAGTTACATTGTTACAAAAGGTTAAATAATTTTCTTTATATAAAAGTTTTAAGGAAGTTACATTAGATGTGTGAGAAATAATTGAAACAAAACAATTTTTCTGATTATGCTAAACATATTAAATTTCTGTCGGTTTTCATAATTCTTGAAGCTGTGGCTACCAAAGCCAGTGAGAAAAAGCCATTGACTTGAGATTTTCTGTCCCACCCTTTTTTTTATTTATTTTTATTAAGAATTTAAAATTTTCATTGTTTTCCATTTCTTCCCTTTAGTCTTCTTGTCTATGTACTCTTATTATATTTTCATGTTTTTCTCTAACAAACTCATGTATCTTTTTAATTGTTGTGATATATATCAAAATATATACATTCATTTTATATATGTAAAACAAAATATATAAATACAAACTGCTCAATCTATATAATGTCATTTGTCTTATAGAATTTCAGCATTGACCACTTAGTGTTGGATAACAAGTTGTTGGCTTTTGACTGTGGAAGACCATTTCTCACATTCTGAGTATTCTTGAGCTACCAATATATTTTTGTCTAGAGCTGGGACAGCTGGATTTCCTTCTCCCATGCCTGCATGTACGTTGGGCTCCATCTTGTTCAGTCTTGTTTTGGTAGCTCTGTTGATGAGACATCATCACCATAACTTCAATGTCATTTCTAGGAACACAGGTTCACAAATGATTTCCCACTCCTCAGGCTCTTATTGCCTTTCGGTACCCCTTCCCCCTGCCCTTTCTCCAAATGTACCCTGAGTCATGGATACAGGTTTAGAGCAGACGTGTATTGGTTGGGTCTGGATACCACATGATCACATCTCTGCATTTTTATCAGTTGTGCTTTACTTTTATTGTCTACATTGATTGCAAAGAGAAGTTTCTTTGAGGAAGGGTGAGAGCTACTCTTACCTGTGAGTATAGGGGTAGGTATGTTTTTATTGGTCCTAACTGAGCTCTACATTTTTCTCTGCTGCCTTCTCTGCCTCTCCCCTACCCTTCAACCCTCTCCCAATGTCCCCATGCTCCCAATTTACTCAGGAGATCTTGTCTTTTTCTACTACCCATGTAGATTAGGTCTATATATGTCTCTCTTAGGGTCCTCATTGTTGTCTAGGTTCTGTGGGATTGCGATTTATGGGCTGGTTTTCTTTGCTCTATGTTTAAAAACCACTTATGAATGAGTACATGTGATAATTTTCTTTCTGGGTCTGTGTTGCCTCACTCAAAATGATGTTTTCTAGCTCCATCATTTGCCAGAAAATTTAAGATGTTATTTTTTTTTTCTGCTATGTAAGTACTCCATTGTACAAATGTACCACATTTTTCTTATCCATTCTTTGGTCAAAGGGCATCTAGTATTTAGAGTGCAGTTAAGAATGATGCAAGTTTAGTAATCTGAAGACTCTAGGTTCTCCTCCAAGACCCATGACCTCACTAGCTCCATGTGGTTGTCTAGACTTCCATTACTGGAATTGATTTTTGTTTTGTTGAGCAGGCCTTAAGTTCAGCTAGAGAGCTCTTGGTCACCACTAAAATATAAATACCACTGTTGTCTCTTTGAGTTGATAACATGCTATGCTGGTCATTGTTGAAGTTCGTGACAGCATCGGACTAGTTGCTTGCATGACATCTGCCCCATTGTTTCTTCTAAAGATATATGAACACTGACAGAATGGCTGAATTTGGATTGGTTGTAAAAGAAAGTGTGATGTATGGGATATTTTGTCTTTGGCAGCCTTGAGTCAAATTTAGAAACCTTTAGGATCAGATGTCTCATCAACAGTCACCAAGTGGCCTTGAGGGAATCTTAAGCCAAACATCTTTGTTATTTTTACCCACTGTCAAGGTCAGTGAAGTGAAAGTCACTTAGTGGCTATTTTAGAGAAAGGCAATGGAACTAGAAAGAGATAGCCATGGGATTGTGTCTTGGCTAGATGAGAAGCTTTGGGGGTCTCTTGGTTAGTTGCTGGTGCTGTTTGGGTTCTGATTGTCACTCTAAGAGGCTCTTGTCTTATAAGAGAGTGAAAAGAGAGAGTTGAGGGAGAAAAGCATTTCATCTGCTTTTCTATTTGGCTGTAGGGGAGATCAAAGTTAACTCTGGAGTTCAAATATTGCAGCGAGATTCTGTCAGGTTGCTTCTTTCTCCACTCGTATTGTGACTTTTAAGAGTGATTATATTCACACTCTCCCACCATCCTCCTTTATTCCTCTCCCAGCCTTGCTGACTCTTGCATACCTCTCCTGCCACTGGAATGGAAGAGCTAGGAATACATCCAAAAAAAGAAATGGAGAAAGGGAACTTAAAGCAACCCCTATGTACTTCACTCAGGCTGTGGGCATTTAATACTCACGTTATTCAGGATCATAATATTCAACTAATTCAGTGCATATGGCCAGGGCAATGCTCCCCTGAAGCATCCAAAGAATTTCTGATACAGCAGAACAATGAAAACTGGCCAAATTTAATGGTTTTGGGTGTGATTCTTCTGTGAAATGTGATCACGAAATAGCTTTTTCCTTCTCTTCCTCTCCACTAACTTCCTTCCTTCCCATTTTGTCTTGTCCCACGTACAACTTCTTTTCTTGGGGGAGTGCTATGTAATTTTAGCATCTGGTTTCTGAGAAATTTCAGGATTGCAATTATGGTGTGCCTTGCTTTTCATATTGTAGGGACTAGATGCAAGATAGAATGCTATTGGGAAGACAATTCATGCTATC
The DNA here is from genome assembly GCF_982192425.1 of Myodes glareolus. Lineage (NCBI taxonomy): Eukaryota > Metazoa > Chordata > Mammalia > Rodentia > Cricetidae > Myodes > Myodes glareolus. The sequence continues at coordinate 39,983,258 of NC_142046.1, read as the reverse complement.
AAAATTATTGTAAGCATTAGAACACTATTGATACAATTTCTGAAATAATTTTTCAAGGAAATAATTTCAGTGAATTCTTAAGTGGTATAGAATTTCTCTACTATGTTTTTCTTCTTTCCTTTTACACTTTAAAATTTTGTTTATTTATTTATTTAGTGTGTGTGTGTGTGTGAGTGAGTGAGTGTGTGCTTGTGTGCATGCTCACTACAGTGCACATGTGGTAATCGTAGGTGACTTCCAGGAATCAGCTAACTTCTTCCATCCTGTAGGCTTCAATAATAAAATCCAGGTCATCAGCCTTGGTGACTGACAAGCACCTTTATCTGCTGTCCTCCTACGTTCCGAATAAGACAGTGTTTTCACGACTTTAGTTTTAGAGGATTTTCAAACTATTTGTTTCGATTAAGAAATGGAGATTCTTTTTCAGGTCCAAAGATATTTGTACAATAAGATTGAGGTATGTTTATAGGAGGTCAATCTATTGGATCTCTATGCTTAGCTCTTCAGCATTCCCTCATGATCCTAGTCCTTACCTTCTGAAAAATAAGTTTGCTTTTATTGTCAGCTTTATTTAAAACTTCTCTATGTTCCAGCAATAATACAGTACAAGTTTTAGTGGAAGATCTAAGTAGGCTAAAATATGTAAAACAAGTATCCAAGGCTATTTAGCATCGAACTCGGCTCCTTCAGCCCCATTACTAGCTCACTCATGCAAATGTGTACTTGGTTTCCTCTCCTGACAACAGGAGATCATCTAAGAAGCATTCATCATGAGAGGTGCATAGGAGCGAGCTCAGAAGTTTGGTTAGAGCAGAGAAGGACAATCAGAGCCTGAGAATCCCATGAGAAGCAGAGATGTGTGAGGACAGACAGTTGCTGGGAACACACAGTACTGCTATGCCTCTAGCTGAGGACCTTTGTAACTTCATGCTCCTGGTCTGACTTGAATGTTTACCAAAACTTCTTTCAAAGTCATTCCCTCATAGACTAAATGAGATAAAATATATCTTCATGAAAATGGGCTAGAGGTGCCTTCAAGGATTCCTCACCTATCCTGAGATTCTACACGTGCATGAACTTGTGCCCTGCAAACCACCATGCTTCTCACAGATTCTTAGGCTTTTCCTGTAAAGCACCAAAAATACACTTCCATAAGTCCTTCAGCAAACCAAGTCTTGATGACCCAGGCTTTCATTCTTCTACAGCTAATCACATTTTGGGAGTGTGGAAGCAGAAAGAGTTGTTCACAATGGCATCTGTGTGACTTGAGTCTCCCTTGCACCATGCCTGTTCCGTGCAGATAAAGGTGAAGGCTTAGGTCTTACTTCAAACTTACACAAGTATATTTTGAAAGGGTATTCATATATATTTTTTTCTGTCTTTTTTACTAAATGACCAGAGAAAACCTCAAGTTCTTGGAGAAGTTAAATGATATCTTACATATTTAATTTGTATAGGAGTTAACAGATCAGAATGGCTAAATTAGTTAGAGACACATTACTTTCTTCAAAATCATTTATTTTTTGGGTTTCAGTGTAGTGTGCTATTCAAGATATTTACAAATCAAGGTCATACTTTGTTTCAACTAAATTATGATGGACATGTAATGCGGGTTTTCCATTATTTGATGTTTCACAGAAACAGGGCAGTAGTACTTCTCCTTCATATAAATTCTGCAACTCCTGGGGGAAGTTCTTATGAAAGTCAGAGGAAACCTCAGAATGCAAATGAAGATAAAAGCAAGATGATAATTTGTACTGAGATTGAGTTGCAATGTGTCTCATCTATGCACTCTGGGTGTAAAACATAGATGGCAAAGAGTTTCAAGTTGCAAGTATACATAACATGCAAATTAAATTAATGAGAGAATTAATTGAGAAGTACAAGTTTCAGAGACTAGTTGGTGCTGCACAACGAAATAATCAGAGTAATTTTCGAAAATTGTTACATATAATTTGTCTCATATTACCCTTTGGTAAATTGCTACAATGGTGTATGATATATGTAGCTTATTAACAGTTCCATTAATTGTTATTAGAGAGAAGAAGCTATGAAAGCTGGTACACACAGGAACAAATGTTGAGGCAGATGGCTGAAATTAGTGAAACATGATCAGTTGCTGAACCAGTTTACCTAATTAGCGTTCTACATCAGAAGAGTTAAAATAAATGTATCCTGTTGTCTTCAAGAAATTGAAATTTGGGAATGATCACATATATTTTTCAAAAATAACAAGATAGAGGGCAGAGAGCTGTGGGCTATGATTCATGACCATTAGTTGATTGTGGAGTTGGTGTCTGCTGAAAGGATCAGAATGCGTGGGAAATCTTCCTGTGAGCGAAGAGCCAACTGTGCTGACATCTTCCTGCTGCTTGCAGAGAAGAAGCCGAGGGCGGGAACAAACGCAAGCTGGCCATTGTCCATGAGATTTCCTTGTGCTACCAAATCATTCTGAGAGGGGCTTAAATGAACTTTTTTTGCAATAATAATTTTTTTCTTTCCTTTTTTTAAAGTGAGATTCCAGAAAATTTCAAGGTAAATGGGAAAGAGAGACTAAATCTTTAAGTTTATCTTAATTGTGTCTCATACAGTTTGACACTCGTACCCTTTTCGTGACAGATAGTCATCCGTGGTGGAGGTTTCCATAAGAGATGTGGTGGATATATTGGAAAAATTTAATTAAATTTGGTAATTTTTGGTGGAGATTTTCAAACTGGTGGTGTTCCATGATCGATATCTGCTGAGATTATATAATATTGTGTCTTGAATCTGGAATGTCTTCCATAGGTTCATGTTTTGAGTACTTAGTCCCTAATTGGTAATGTGACTTTGTATGCTATCAGCCTTCAGGAAATAAGGCCTGAGTGTCTGAATTAGGTTATCAGAGGCTTTTGAGACCCTTACTCCAGCCTGTTCTTTCTGTATCAGGATATCCACTGTACCATTATGTGAGTACTTGCTACTAGATGTTCCTGTTTCCACAACTCATTCACACACGCACACACACCTTATTAATATTTTAATTAATTGCTTTTAATTAATTAATCTGGTACTTGCATGAAAAGGAGTTATGGCAGATGGTTGAAATTAGTGGAATTAGTGAAAAATTAAAAATTAGCATATATATTTACCCTAATTAAGAAGATGTATGGAGAAATAGGTGCCACATAAACATTACCATGTGAAGCCTTAGTAAATACAGTTTATCCAGCACCATTAGATCTGATACAAGAAAGAATCAAAGAGTCATTGATGAGGGAGTGATTTAATACAGAAAATGTAGCAATCCGGAATGGATATTTTTCTAGTGTTAGAATTTCAAACCATATGGGTGGAAAAACACACAAAGAGAGATGAATCCACAATTGTAGTTGGGGAATTCAGCATTATTCTTTTCATAAATGATGTACATAAATCAAATATCTGGATGATATTGCCAGACATTTTTAACACTGACAGAGAGAATTCCAGTAAACAACTGGTGACCACACCAATTTAAGAGCATACAGACCAAAATTAGTACTGTTAAAACTAGTAGAACAATTTGATATTTGCTGTCGGCCTGCTGTGTAATATTTTTATTATGTTTAGATATGTTCTTGTATCCCTGTTCTCTCTAAGGCCTTTATCATAAAGGAGTGTTGAATTTTGTCAAATGCTTTCTCACATCTGATGAGATGATCACATTTTTTTTCTTTCAGTTTATTTATATAGTGGATAACATTGGTAGATTTTCATATGTTGAATCATCCCTGTATCTCAGTGATGAAGCTGACTTGATCATGGTAAATGATTTCTTTTGATGTGTTCATGGATTCAGTTTGCTATTATTTTATTGAGATTTTTGCAACTATGCTCATGTGTGAGGTTGGTCTGTAATTCTCTTTTTTGGTTGAGCCTTTGTGTGGTTTCAGTATCAGGGTAACTGAAGCCTCATAAAAAGAGTTTGGCAATGTCCCTTCTGTTTCTATTGTGTGGAACACTTAGAGGAGTATAGGTATTAGCTTTTTGAAGTTCTGGCAGAATTCTGCACTGAAACCATCCGACCCTAGGCTTTTTTTGGTTGGGAGATTTTTGATGACTGCTTCTATTTCCTTGCAGGTTATATGTCTATTTAAATTTTTCTCCCAGTCTTTATTTAATTTTGGTATGTGGTACCTATCCAGAAAATTGTCCATTTCTTATACATTTTTCAATTTTGTGGAGTAGAGGTTTCTGTAGTATGACCTAATGATTTTTTGGATTTCCTTGGTGTCTGTTGTTATGTCCTCCTTTTGGTTTCTGACTTTATTACGTTGGATATTCTCTCACTGCCTTTTTTAGTTTGGATAAGAGTTTCTCTATCTTATTGATTTTCTTAAAGAACCATCTCTTTGTTTCATTGATTCTTTGTATTGTTTTCGTTGTTTCTATTTTATTGATTTCAGCTTTCAATTTGATTATTTCCTGTCATCTGCTCCTCCTGGATGAGTCTGTTTCTTTGTGTTCTAGAGCTTTCAGGTGTGCTGTTAAGTCACTAGTATGAGATTTCTCTACTTTAAGTAGGTACTTAGTGCTATAAACTTTCCTTTTAGCAATGCTTTCATAGTGTCTCATAGATTTGGGTATATTGTGCCTTTATTCTCATTGAATTCTAGGAATTTATTTCTTTTTTAATTTCTTCCTTGACTGAGGGGTGATTGAATTGAGCACTGTTCAATTTCCATGGTTTTGTAGGTTTTCTGAGAGTAAAGTTGTTGGTAAATTCCAACTTTAAACCATGGTGATTCAATAAGATACAGGGGGTTATTTCAATTTTTTGTATCTATTGAGGTTTGCTTTGTTACCAAGTATGTGGTCAGTTTTAGAGAAGGTTCCATGAGGTCCTGAGAAGAAAGTAAATTCTTTTGTGTTTAGGTGAAATGTTCTGTAGATGTCTGTTAAGTCCATTTGAGTCATGACATCTGCTAGCCCTCTTATTTTTATGTTAAGTCTGTCTGGTTGGCCTGTCCATTGTGGAGAGTGGGATGTTGAAGTCTCCTATTATTAGTGTGTGGGGTTTGATGTCCTGAAATTGAGAATTTTCTGTCAATAAGAAAAAGTCAATAAGACAAAAAGAGAGCCTACTAAATGTGAAAAGACCTTCACAAACCCCACATCAGACAAAGGACTGACCTCCAAAATATATAAATAACTCAAGAAATTAAACATCAAAATTCCAAATAATCCAGTTAAAAATGATAAAAAGAACTAAACAGATAATTCTCAACAGAAGAATCTCAAGTGGCCAAAAGACACTTAAGGAAATGTTCAACATCCTTAGCCATCAGGGAAATGCAAATAAAACAACTTTAAGACACCAGTCTTACACCAGTCAGATGACTAAGATAAAAAACACCAATGGTAGCTTATGTTGGAGAGGATGTAGAGTAAGGGGAATACTCATCCCTTACCGGTGGGAATGCAAACTTTCTACAATCACTATGGAAATCATTATAGCGATTTGTCAGAGAATTGAGAATCAACCTACCTCAGGACCCAGCAATACTCCCCTTGGGCATATACCCAAAGGATGCTCAATCATACTTCAAGGACATCTTTTCATAGCAACATTATTTGTAATAGCCAGAACCTGGAAATAAACTAGATGCCACTCAACCAAAGAATGGATGAAGAAAATGTGGTACATTTACACATTGGAGTACTACACAGCAGTTAAAAAATGACATCTTGAAATTTGCATGCAAAGGGATGGAACTAGAAAAAAGCATCCTGAATGAGGTAACCCAGATCCAGAAAGATGCAAATGGTGTGAACTCACTCATAAGTGAATGTTAGCTGTAAAGCAAAGAATAATGAGCCTATAGTCCATGACCCTAGAGAAGTTAAGTTAACAAGGTGAACCCGAAGAAAAACATATATATTTCCCCCTGGGAAGGGGAATAGACAAGATCTACTGACAAAATTGGGAGCATGGAGGTGGGGGAGAAGGGAGGGCAGAAGGGGTAAAGGAAGGGAGAAGGGAGGGAGGAGAAGAACTTGAGGGATTGGGATTGTTGAGAAGGAGAAGGGACAGAGATGGAGAGCAAGGAAAGAGGGCTATCAAGAAACCTGGCACTAGAGAAATCCTCAGGAATACAAAAGGATGACCCCAGATAGTACCCTAAGCAGAAGTGGAGAGGTTGCCTGAACTGGCTTTGCCCTGTAGTCAGATTGATGAATATCTTAAATGTTTCCATAGAACCTTCATCCAGCAACTGATGGAAACAAAGGCAGAGACCTGCAGTGGAGTGCTGGACTGAATGAGCTCCCAAAGTCCAGTTGAGGAGTGGATGAAGTGAGAATATGAGCAAAGATGGCAAGACTATGATGAAGACACCCACTGAAACAGTCTACCTGAGCGAATGGGGGCTCACCAACTACAGCTGGACAAAACGAGCATAGGACCAAACTGGACCATCTGAATGTGGGTGACAATTGTATGGCTGGAGCAGACTGTGGTGCCCCTGATAGTGGCACCAGGATTTGTCCCTACTGTTTGTACTGGCTTTTTGGGAACCTATTCTGTTTGGATGGATACCTTGCTCAGCCTAGATATACTAGGGAGGGACTCGGACCTTCCCCAAAGCAATGTGACTTACCCTCTCTGAAGAGTGAATGGAGGTGGAGCCCGGAGGAAGGCGTAGGGAATGGGAGGAAGGGAGGGAGTGGGAACTGAGATTGGTATGTAAAATCACAAAAGATAGTTTGTTTTCTTTTTTAAAAAATAAAAACTAGTAGAACAAATGCTAAGAATCAAAACTCTTAAAACACATTTTCTTTTTTTTACATTTTCTTTTATTGAAAATCTGTTTTTTTCTCAAAGAATATATTATAATCATAGCTTCTCCTCCCTCTACTCCTCCCAGTTCCCCCACCTCCCCTCCTTTCTGGATCCACTCCCTTTCTGTTTCTTACTAGAAAAGAACAGGCTTCTAAGAGACAATAAGCAAACATGACAAAATAAAATATAAGATAAGGCAAATGCTATCAAATGGGAGTTGGACATGACAACCCAACAAAATGAAAAGAGTCCCAAGAGTAGATACAAGAGGTAGAGACTCACTTGTTTTCACATTCAGGAGTCCCACAAAACCACTAAGCTAATAGGTGGAATACATATGCAGAGGACCTTGTACCAATGTAGGGCCCGTGCCTGCTGCTCCAGTCTCTGAGCTCATTTGTACCTGACTTCGATGATTCAGAGGGCCATGTTCTCCTGGTGTCTTCTTTCCCCTCTGACTCTTACATTTTTTTCTACCTCTTCATCTCCTGGATTCCCTGAGCTCTGAGGCATAAGGTGCCTGCTGGAGTTGGGATCTGGGAAAAAGCAACCAGGGGTGGTAGGGAGGTTGGGAGGAAATGGTTTATGGGATCCACAGGAGATGTGGGTAGTGGGGACAGTAGACTGTAGCTGGTGTTCTGTGGCAGTGCTAGGGTTGAGACTGGAGGCAGAGAGAGAGAAGACAAGGCATGCAGGCCGTCTAGCTGGTTTTCTCAAAGCACAGTTTCAGAACAAGAGACAATCAAATAAAAATTTAATACCTCAACGATATGTGAAATATCCCTAGATTCTTGAACATTAAGTAATACAGCTTTAAATGTTTCACAAGTCAGAAAAAGAAATCACAGAATAGAAAACAGAATGAGCTGAATTAAAGTGAATATGTTGCATTGTAAATTTGGGTATTTGCTTGGGTGTAATCAAAGAGTTACTTAATCCCAAATTTATAGCACCAAATAAATAGAGTTACAAAATATTAAAACTTGGCTTCACTTAAAACTCTACAAGATTAAATAAATTAGCCAATAAATCGGAAAAATGAAACTAGTAGCAAACATTAATGAAACTAAAATACTTTTCAAAAGGGAGAGAGAGGGACATTGAGAAAGAACGATTGAGAGAGAGAGAGAGAGAGAGAGAGAGAGAGAGAGAGAGAGAGAGAATAGTGATACAGAACTACCCACCTGAATTCATTTCAAGAATGATAGGCTGGTTAGACACAGCAATATTTTATTGTATTAAAAACTGCACTTTATTGTTTTAAAAGAGTGAAGGAGGAATGGGTATCTTTGTAGAAAAAGACACAACATCAACACAGAAAAGTGCATATTCATATACAGTCCCTCATATCTTAAATAAGGAGAAAGCTTCTGAGAAACGTAATGTTAGATTTCGTGTGGTGTGGCTGTTACAGAGTGTATTCACACAAGCTAAGACAACGGAATCTTGCAGGACACCACCTTACATATGGCCACTGCTGACCAAAGCGTTGCCAGAAACTAGCAAACCATAAAATGCTACCTAGAAACATAAGAGAACTGAAGTATGGAGAGAGATGTTGTGTTTATGGACCAGAACGAGGTCTCTAGCATGGAAAGCGTATTAATTCTCCCCAAATTACACTATCAGACACTCTGGTAGTTTCTCCTTCTTCTTTTTAAAGGAAATGGTCAAGCTGTTTCTAAAATTTATGTGGAAATAAAAGGGCCAAGGTAACCCAAGCTGATATGAAATATATAAAAATTTAGAGGTCTTGTCTCACTATTTGACTTCAAAACTTACTATAAAATCACTCTAAATAAAAACTGGCTGGTATTAACTTAGGCATTCACATACCGAGCAAAGAAATTTATCCCAGAAATAGACACCACATGAACTGTTTTCTTGATGAAGATACTAAATAAATGCAATGCAGGATGCATAGTCTTTTCAGAAAATAGGAATGAAAATATTGACATCTACATGTCAAATAATGAATTGAACACTTAGCTAATACTACACTAAGGAAATAATCTTACAATAGACCTTAAGTCTAACTAAATGTAAAATAAAAATGAGAAAGCAGCTGGTGAAATAGTTGAGTGAGTAAAGGCACTTCATACTAGGCACAGCACTTTGAGTTTGATTCTTGGAACCCACATGGTAGAAAAAGCAAACCAACTTCCATAATTTGTCTTATACAGATATGTTGTGGCATGCTTACATACTTGAGTGCTTGTGCATGTATATACACAAACAGAAAGAAAGAGTGTGGGAGAAAAAGAAAGAAGAAAGAAAGAAAGAAAGAAAGAAAGAAAGAAAGAAAGAAAGAAAGAATAAAAAACAAAAGATCAAAAAGAAAAAAATCCTCCTTGGAAAATGTAAGAGAAAATCTTTTCTCTAGCAGTTAGTTACTGGTATTTTAGATGGACTGTGCATACACCAACACACACACACAAGCACACACACACACAATGTGAATTGTGAAGAAAATTGATAAATTAAATATTTAAAATTAAAATTCACTTCTTTGAAAGATTCTTATGTAAGGATTGAAAATGAAATGTAAAGAAGACTTGAGTTAAGCTTACATAAAAATTCTTACAACGTAATAGTAAAACAACCAATAGAAAAGTAAAACCTTGACATCTCATAAAATAAACACATGAGAAAACTGAATTATTTATTATTAGAAAATTATTGATTAGGATATTGTACAGTAAAAGCCCATAAGATCCGGTTATTACTTGCTAAAGATTAAAATGACAGTCATAAGTATTACCAGATTGGAGAATTAATGGGAGTCCAGAGCAAACGTAAAAGGTAAGATCATTTTAGAAACCAGTGTATTGGTTTCCAGTAAAGTTAAATAGATGTTCATTTGTGACATAATCCAGAAATTCTGTCTTTTCAAAAGCAAATAGAGGTTCTAAGAGAAGTGACTTGGTTCAAAGGCTCGTGCCTCCAATCCAGCACTGAAATGCTGAAGTGGAAAGATTGCAAATCTGCATTGAATCTGAACTATGTACTTTTCAAAAGGAAATGAAAAAGAAACACAAAAATCAAAGCAAAACACCACTAGCAAAACAAACAAATACCAAAGATCTATGAGAAATAAAAATGTATTATCTCTGCAAATATTTGTATTTAAATGAACGGTTTTATTCATAATTGCCAAAAGCTGAAAATAAGCATCAAGTTGACAGTTGGTTAAGAAATTGTGTGTTACATCCATACATGAGACTACTATTCGTCATCCTTAAAAGGATGCATTAGTAATACAAGATATAACATAAATAATTGTTAAAATATTATCTTATATGAAACAATAAAGAGAAAATTATATAGATGATGCAATTCCATATGTGTCCCTTCCAGGAAGGATACTGTATAGGTTAGGTGCTGCCGGAGACCAACGGTTGCAAGCCTATAGGAGACGAGCTGGAAGGGTGCCCAGCTGACTTCTAAAGTTAAACACTTCTTATGTCTATTGTGCTGTTGATTATAAAAGTATATATTAGTTATCAAGCTAAACACTTAAGAAGATTTTTAAATTTTAACTACGCATGTATTAACCTGTCTTTAATAAAATATGTGTTTACATTCTAAAACATAATTGCAAGGAATTTAGGAATGAGGCAAAATGACAATAAAAACAGAATTTTCTTGAATCTTAAAATAAAAACACAGCAATAAAATATCAAAAACCAAAAATTTGTTTTTAACTAGTCTTTTATCAATAAAGACTTGAGAACCAGATTCTGAGGTGAAAACCTACTAGCTCAGAGAGGTAGAGAAAGCACCCAGCTTCTTCTGCTGCTGCCATCCCTAGAAAAAAGAGCTTTCTCCTAACCTTTTCAAACAAAAACTCCTCCTCCCTTCTACTTAATGTGCCCCTCCTCTCTCCTCATGCTTCTGACTTCCTGTTACATTCTGGTTATTTTTTTCCCTAGCAACTGGTTGCTTGACCTCTGGTTGATTTTACTTAATCCTGTTTACAATAATCAAGCAGAAAGCTCTTGGATTAAAGGTGTATGCTATGGCTGAGCCACTCCACAGCTTGAAACAAGTTTTTTCCAGGAGATAATGCAATCTTGGGGTTCACAGTGTGATCAAATATCCGGCATCAAAAACTTACAAACAGCGCCTGTTACACAGCTAACTAGTAGCACACACTTCAAAATGCATGTGAATGGGTACAGAGTCTTACATCCATAAGCCCACATGTCATTGAATGTGTAGGAGCAAAAAAGACAGGTTGTTAAGAGTCTGAGGGATTTCTAAGGAGACTAAAAGAGGTGGCCATTAGTCACTGAAAAGTACATGTTCAGCTAAGAATATCACTCTTTCCTGGCCAGTACTACTACTTATAACATTATTAGAATCTGGAAAAGAAACTTTTATATATATTTTTTTTCATATTCAGCCCTCTAGAAAACAAAATTCATGAGATAAGGATAACAAGGTTATTTATCTAATTGCTGAGAAAAAAAATATGTAGACAAGATTTTTGACAACAGTTCTTTATCCTGGAAAAAAATGTGTATGAGCATGTGTGTGTATGTATACATATACACACAAGATAAAAATATGTCACCCAAAGTTTTACATGTCAACAATTAGATAATCATAAAAGACATAGATTTTTATTAAAATGCCAGAACATATGGAATATTGTAATATTTTCCCAGTGGGATATAATAGAAATAATCTTTAGACAAACAGCTAATATAATATAATAAAAGAAAGTTAAGTAAAAAGAAAACCTCAAGTTATCATATTTTAATAGAAAATATCAATATGAAATTATGGGTCATTATTTGTATTGGTAAATTTGCCAAGCAGCTATTATAATAGAGATATTAGCATGTGAACTCATCTGAAACTCAAATGTATAACCATATATACTGGACTAAAAAGAATACAAGTAAAGAATGCACTGTTTTGGGGACTCTGAATGATGACAACATAGGGAAAAGGCACAACTGGCATAATGTTCAGTATTGAGACTGATGACGGCAGTAAGATCATTGTTATTTCAATACAGCAATGTGCCAATTATTATCTCCACAGCAATGGGCAGAACAGTGAGTAATTATGGAACAGTAATTTCTGTTGCCTTTGAGAAAAAATATTCAGAGGTACTATTGTGAGATTAGGTAAAAAGAAAACCTCTTCAGGTTATCATATTTGAATAGGAAATATCAATATGAAATTATGGGTGATTGTTTGTATTGGTAAATTTGACAAACACTGATGTAGGTGGGCTTTCTGTCTATGTGTTATTTTCATTGGTTAATAAAGAGACTGCCTTGGCCCTCTGATAGGACAGAAAATTAGGTAGGCGGAGTAAACAGAACAGAATGCTGGGAAGAGGGCAATGAGGCAGATGCCATGGAACCAGCCACCAGGTCAGACATGATGAATCTTTCCCAGTAAGCCACCACCTCGTGGTGCTACACAGATTATTAGAAATGGGTTAATCAAGATGTGAGAGTTAGCCAGTAACTAACTCTCTAGAGATAATGGGCCAGGCAGTGTTTAAATGAATACAATTTGTGTGTTGTTATTTCCGGGGCTAAGCTAGCCATGAGGGAGTCGGGCAGGACGAAAAGCAGGCCTGCCCGCAGCTCCTCACTACAAAACACTTTTTTATTTCTGCTGAAAATGTTAAAAACCATTGTCCAGTTACTGAGTGCCCAAGTTATGGTCAAGAGAGATGTTTTTTCATTATTAGAAACCAGGACTTTTGATGAATTGTCTGATTCTGGGGGTTGGCACAGGAAAAGGACAAGATGAACACGGGACATTCTGACAGACATTACAAAGAAATTTAGTAAATGATTTGAGAGATAACTGAAGAGGCTCTAACTAGCCAAAGTGATCATTTTAAGTTTTAAAAAGGCTAGGAGTTAAGATGAATTAAATCTGCAGGGTGTAAAAAAATCATTAGTTCATAGAGGCTATATTTAGAAATTACTTTCTGATCAAGATAATTTTTTTATTTTACATTTTTAAAATTCTAGGGAAAGAAAAAAAATCAAGTTTTATTCTGTCTTTCCTAGTGAAGCTTTATCACCAAACAATCAAAAAGTAAATGAGAGGTAAAAATATCCTCATAAAATTCCTATAGTAAATTAACAACACGGCAGTTGTAAATGTAGAAAAACTACAAGTTACAGCCTAAGGGGACAAGTGGGTCTGGGTTGGCTTGAGTTAATAACTCCTACCATTGCCAAGTAGTTGAAGACAAGGAACTAACTATGTATCTCCTGATTACAGAGCACGCAAGCATAAATGGCTCAAGTGCCTGCATCCAGAGGCTAATATGAAAGAAATCCAGACTTCAAGGAGTGTCTGCAACTCTTTCAGATCCTACTGGAGAAATGCTGACTCTGAGAAACCCCAAGGTCAATGACTAAGGTTATTTGATGGCTATATGGAAAAGAATGGGTGAAGGAGTCATCTGTAGAGTAAGAGGCTGAATAGACATGTCACTTTTTTATGTGTCAAAACAAATTGTAACATTTAGAAACACATGCTTTCATGTTAAAAATTATTAAAAAGTGAAAAACTAAGTTACTGTCATAAGAATCAGGATACTTGGTTTCTGGCTGGAAGACGAGCCAGGGTAGAGACACAGAATATAGAAGAGTTTCTGAGGGTTGGGTAATGACTCGTGTTGTGGAATATTCTTTTTAAATGTGTTACATTTATTTATGCTGTAGAATATTTGTTCAATGATGCAAAGATGTATTGCATTCTTTTATGTTGCATTTATTTAACTCCGTGAAGCTGTACTATTTTGTCTGTCTAAAACACCTGACTGGTCTAATGGAGATCTCAATAGCCAATAGCTAGGTAGGAGAAATGATAGGCAAGGCCAACAGACAGAGAGAATAGGTGGAGAAATGTAGGAAGAAAGATCAAAGATTGAGAAAAGGAGGAGAGGAGAACATCAGGGACCAGCTACCTAGCTACAGAGCAAGTCATGGAGTAAGAAGTAAAGAAAGGTATATAGAATAGATAAAAGCGTAGAGGCAAAAAGTAGATGGGATAATTTAAGTTAAGAAAAGCTGGCCAGAATCAAGCCAAGTTAATGCCAGGCATTTGCAAGTAATAATAAGTCTCTGTGTGATTACTTGGGAGCTGGGTGGTGGGTCTTCCAAAGACCAAAGTGTAGAAAAAATAAATAAATAAACAGCTGCAACTGATCTTGGTAACATTTGTAAGGCAATTGTTAACAGTTTGCCAATCTTCTAACCCACTTGTTTTAAGTTTTGTATATGTATTTAGTTTTACAAGAAGGTAGAAAAACAATATAGAAAGGGTGAGCGATATTAATAGCATGACAGGATACAATCAAATATCAAAATGAATATGACATGGCAATTATATTGAGCAGTAAATTTTAAGGTTTTTTTTTTTGTTCACTCAACAGAAACATTTACTGTGTGTCCATCGAGCAGCTGGGCCATATCAGGTGCTTCAGCTCTTGGAGAATTTAGAAGATACACCAGTTACTTTTATCAACTGACATTGCAACGAGACAAACAGACTCCCATAAAAATCTTCCCACACAGAATGGAATTCAGAGAGTTGATTTTGCAAGTTAACAGAGGGAAAGAAACTACAGAGGAAGTTGAGAGGGGGCAGGGTTAAGAAGTTGTTGGTGTACTAGGGGCAGGAAAGGAAGAAAAGGTTCCATCCTCACACATTTGTAAACTGGAAGTAAGCGTGTGGGTCGATGTCCTGATGAGGACAGAGACAAACCTAAGGCAGGAAAAGATTGTCTTTAGGAACAAATGGGAGTAGGAGAGAGACCTGGCTGTTCTTGTCACTTGTTCTCAGAAATATTATTCTAGAATTTAATTCCAAAACTTCAGTTCTATTCTACTTGTCATTTTTATAGGTATGAAGACTGGCCACTTTGTTATGACAAAATCTTCAGTTACAGCTTATAATTTTCGATATGGACATGAAAGTGTATGATCACATACTAAAACTGGGTGCCAGAAGATAGCTTTTAGAGGTTTTGGTTGTGTGCCCATTTGAAGGCATGAGTGAACAATTTGCCAGATTAGTGACCCAATATTTCTGTTCTTAACTGATAAAAGAACACAATAGGCCCACAGAATTTTAATTTGGGCTCTTTGTTGATCACGACTCTAGCAAGTGAACAGAAGGTCTTATTTGATAGAATTTTGGTGAACAGCTTGTTGCTGTTAAACAAAACAAGTTCTATTCAGACCAAGTTTGTCACTTTGGCACATGAGGTGATGAAAGAAAATTACCTTCACATGGTCTTGGAAGAAAGGCCAGATGAAATGAAATAGTGTTTTTGTGATTCTTTGAGTGCTCATGTATGAAGGAAGATATTATGTTTCTTCAATGGAGGGGCAACTGGTGGAGTTTTGTAATTTTCAAACTCTTCCTTGAAAATCTGTCAAAAAGTATAACATGAACGCTTTATGATTTGCATTTAAAATGACCATTTTGAAGATATTTGACTTATAATCTTATTTTCAACCATCATGTCCTAAGTTTGTAGAAGAATTAGATTAGATTAGAAAATATTTGTCCTATACAGCACCATTACCTCCAAAGCATCAGCAGGAGAGCAAGAGAAAGCATTGTGACAATACAAAGCTTAAAAGAACCTGGGCCTTGCTCCCTCAGTGTTTGCACTTACAGGCCATTGAAAATGAGGAGACAACTCAAGAGTAGGTGTAGCAGCAGGTCACTTGTTCATCCCGGCTGCCTGGCTAGCTCAGACACAAAATAATCACACAGAAACTGTATTAATTGAAACAATGCTTGACCCATTAGCTCTAGCTTCTTATTGACTAACTCTTATATTAATTTAACCCAAATCCATTAATCTGTGTATTGCCATGTGACAGTGGCTTACTGGCAAAGTTTCAGTATGTCTGACTCTGGTGACTGCTCCAGTTGCTTACAATGTACCTCCTGTTTGCTTAGGTAATATTATATCCTTCTGGAGTCTTTGATAGAGTTGAAGAATTTATAGTAATAGTTTTTCTTAGTGATGATAAAAGATAAAGTAGATATAAACATTGTAACTGTAATTATTGTTTGATACCTGTTTTGTTATATGTAATTTTACTATGTTAAAGTTAAAACTTTCCCTTTTGTTTAAACAGAAAAGGGGAAATGGTGTGGGAGATCCTTATGTCTATGTGTTTCTTTTATTGGTTAATGAATAAAGAACTGCTTTGAGCCTATGGTAAGGGCAGAATAGAACTAGGCAGGAAAAGCTAGGCTGTATGCTGGGAGAAAGAGGGCGGAGTCAGGGGAAGCCATGGAGCCGCCTGAGACAGATGCCTGTTGGAATCTTTCTGGTAAGTCACAGCCATGTGGCAGGGTTAAATTAATATAAGACTTAGCCAATAAGAAGCTGGAGCTAATGGGCCAAGCAGTGATTTAATTAGTACAGTATCTGTGTGGTTATTTGGGGGCTAAGCAGCCAGGAACTAACTAGAGACCATCTCCAACAAATAGTAGGGTCACAGAAGTAGCTTTGACCAAAGGCTGTCAGAGATAATTCCCTGAGAAAGTGAAATTTGAGGTGAATTTAACATTTACTTCATGTGTGTGCCTCATATGCATGTGTGCATGCTTGTGTGTGTGGGGGGGGTCTGTCTCTGTGTACACAAAGATCAGAAGTCAATATTAAGCATCTTTCTCTATAGCTCTCCACCCTTTTATTTTGAACCAGTTGAAACTGAAAGTTCACTGATTGGCTAGATGAGCTGAACAATAGTCCCCCAAATCTACCTCTCTTTCCCTCTGAGCAACTCACTCCCAAGCACTGAGGTTTCAGGCATGTGCCACTATGCCCAGCTTTTTATATGGGTACTGTGGATCCAAATTAAAGTCCTCATGCTTTTATAGGAAGCACTTTACCAATTATACCATTTCCCCAAACCCCTTTTCCTTTACTTTTAAAGGGCACTATGACTCACTATGGAGTCCTTTATACACCCCAGGGCAATCTGACTACATATGGAGGATATTTTTGGTTTCACAACTGTTTTGGTTGGACATCTGCCTCTGATGTAGATTGTTATGATGATCATGTAGAAGACAGAGCTTCTATTAAGCATCCTACAAGGTATTTTACCCTCAATATCAACAATGCTGGGGGCGGGGAACACTTATCTGCAGCCTCTGGTTATTTACTTTTCTCTAAAGCCTAAGGATGTTAAATTTGGTTTATCACAATGGAGAATTCCCTAACAACTGAGCTATTCAATTTGAATACAATTACCAATAACATATTTAAATGGGCTGGACAGTGGTGGTGCACAAATTTAATCCCAGCACTTGGGAGGCAGAGGCAGGTGGATCTCTTTGAGTTCAAGGCCAGCCTGGTCTATAAGAACTAGCTCCAGGACAGGATCCAAAGCTACTGAGAAACCCAATTTTGAAAGAACCAATATGTGTGTGTGTGTGTGTGTGTGTGTGTGTGTGTGTGTGTGTGTTTTTAACTACCTGTAAATAATTGTTATGCAGTCCCCTCTTTAGATTTCTCTAAAAGTTGTATTTCCAGAGAAAGGGACCTAAAGTCTATTTAGTATCAGAAATGACAGTCTTATTTGACAATTGCAGAATTTTGTGTTTGCTATCAAATGATTTAGGTATATACACCTGTAATAATTAAAAATGCAAGAGATCATTGTTTTGTAGTTGGAGAAAGTGAAGTCAACAAAGGCTAAGATACAATCTGAAGGTGATTTTTACCAGTTTATACCCCCTCTGTGTGTGTGTGCATGCTCGCACATGTGTACATTTGTGTGTGCACTTGTATGTGCACATGAAGGCCATAGATCGACATCAGATATCTTCCTTCAACGAGACAGAGTCTCTTGGTAAACTGCGAACTCCCCAATTTGGCTAGTCTAGATGGCCAAGTAGTCCCAGAAATCCTGTCTCCATTTTCCAGCACTGTTATTTCAAGCACATATCTTCATTCCCAACATTTTACATGGATGCTGGGGGCATTCTAAGTCCTCATCTTGTGTAACAAGTACTGCACTGACTAAGCCATTTTTTTGGTCCTGCCACTTATGTTTTGAGTAATAATGTTATGGTTAGGTTATATTTATGTGCATTCTCTGTCAGCTGCTTTTTACAAGTTGACAAACTGATAAAAAAAACTGTGAGTATACAAACTTTTTCTCTGCAGGCAGGATTATAAAGAAAGGGTATGGATTACACATCTATCAAATACTCTTAATGCAATCTTTTAAATTAATCTTTACAGTCTGGTGAAGCTTTAAAAGGTGCATGTAAATATCTCATTACTCTGGCAGTTAGGGGAAATGATGATAAAGAACTCTGTTTATCTGTTTGTTGCATAAACTACCTAAACTTGAACAGCAATGAGCAAAAAAAGTAAAAGAAAAAAAAGGCAAAGAAAATGTAATCCCATAGTACCAAGTAAAGTGTGCACATAGTAAAAGAATTATGTTCTGTAATAAAACCTATACATGAGTAACCCATAGCCAACATCATTCCTAAGTGGAGAAAATGTGAAGCAATTCAAAGAAATCAGGAACAAGACAGTGTCCATTGTCCCTATGCCTTTTTAATATAGTGCTTGAAACACTAGCTGGAGCAATAAGGCAAGAGAAGGAAATAAATGGTGATGCAAATAGGAGAAGAAAAAGTCAAACTGTTCATATTTGTGGATGATGCAATATTGTACATAAGAGACAATAAACATTTGATCAGAAAACTTCTGGAAATGATCAATAATTTTACAGAAGTGACAAATTGCAAAACTCAATAGTTTTCTATATATTAGCAATGTTAAAACATATAGAGAAAGAGACCATGGACACACTACTCACAATAGGCTCAAAAACTTTAAATTGTCTAGGAAGAAGATGAAAGACATCTAAAGTGAAAGCTTTAACTCTCCAAAGAAAGAAGACTCTAGAAAATGAAAAGGCATCCTATGCTTATCAATGAGTAGGTTTAATATTAAAAATGACTATTCTACCAGAATCCATTTAAAATTCAGTGAAATTCTAATAAAAATCTATTTTTTCACAGAACTAGAAAGAAATTGTGCTAAGATAAGATGGAACTACAAAAGACCCTAAATAGCCAAAAAGAAAAAAAAAAAAGTCCCGCCAGCCATCCCAGCTTCCATCCAGAGGGCCTTCCGAGTGAGCTACAGTATTGAAAACAGCTTGGTATTGGCATAAGAACAGAGAAGTCGACCTATGGAATCGAATAGAAGACCCAGATATTAACCCACAAACTTATGAACACCTAATTTTCGACAAGGGAGCTAAAGGTATACAATGGAAGAAGGACAGCATCTTTAACAAATTTTGCTGGCATAACTGGATGTCAACCTGTAAAAAAATGAAAGTAGATCCATATCTATCACCATGCACAAAAATCAAGTCCAAATGGATTAAAGACATCAACATTAATCCGTCCACTTTGAACCTGATAGAAGAGAAAGTGGGAAGTAGTCTACAAGATTTAGGCACAGGAGGCCTCTTCCTAAGCAGGACCCCAGCAGCACAGACAATAAGAGAAACAATGAATAAATGGGATCTACTGAAACTGGGAAGCTTCTGTAAAGCAAAGGACACTGTCAGTAGGACAAAAAGGCTGCCTTCTGACTGGGAGAAGATCTTCACCAACCCCTCATCAGACAAAGGTCTGATCTCCAAAATATACAAAGAACTCAAGAAACTAGGCACTAAAACTCTAATTAACCCAATTAAAAAATGGGGTACTGAACTTAACAGAGAATTCACAACAGATGAACTTCGAATGGCCAGAAGACACTTAAGGTCATGCTCAACCTCCTTAGCGATCAGAGAAATGCAAATCAAAACCACTTTGAGATACCATCTTACACCTGTCAGAATAGCTAAAGTCAAAAACACCAATGATATCCTATGCTGGAGAGGATGTGGGGTGAGGGGAACACTCATCCATTGTTGGTGGGAATGCAAACTCGTGCAGCCACTGTGGAAATCAGTGTGGCGGTTTCTCAGGAAACTGGGAGTCAACCTCCCTCAGGACCCAGCAATTCCACTCTTGGGAATATACCCTAAAGATTCCCGATCATACTACAAAAGCATTTGTTCTACTATGTTCATAGCAGCACTATTTGTAATAGCCAGAACCTGGAAACAGCCTAGGTGCCCCGCAATAGAAGAATGGTTAAAAAAGGTGTGGAACATATACACATTAGAGTTTTACTCAGCGGTAAAAAACAATGACATCTTGAATTTTGCATGCAAATGGATGGAAATAGAAAACGCTTTACTGAGTGAGGTAAGCCAGACCCAAAAAGAGGAACACGGTATGTGTTCACTCATAAGTGGATTCTAACCATAATTAAAGGTCTTTGAGCCTATTATTCGTGATCCTAGAGAAGCTAAATAAGAAGATGAACCTGATGAAGATTATTTAGCTATCCACCAGGAGGTAGGAAATAGACAAGAGTCCCAGGTAACCTCGGGTGCATGGGGGGGAGGGAGGGTCGATGGAAGGGGAGAAGGTTAGAGAGAAGGGAGTAGGGGAAGAAAGGGGAAAGCTTGGTGGCCTGGGATGGGGGGGGAGGGAGGAAGGATGAACAAGGGATCAGGGAAGATTATATTTCAACTAAGGGACCCATTTTAGGGTTTACAGGAGACTTGAGTATATATGGGATCCCAGGTCCAAGGAGAGATCCCCCAGATTGCTCTCTGGACAGAGGAGTGGGTGCCTGAATCGGCCGTGGCCCATGTCCATACTGATGTATATTTTGCTTATCACCATAGATCCTGCATCTGACGAAGGATGGCGATACAGTCGGAAACCCACATTGCAGCACGGGACTGAGCCCCCCGAGGTCCAAATGAGGAGCAGAAGGAGGAAGAACATGAAAAACGAAGTCAGTACTGCGAGGGATGCCATCACCCACTGATACAAGGGAACGGATCTGATGAGAGTTTACCAAGGCCAGTTGGACTGGGACTGAAAGAGGACGTGATCTAACCAGACTCTCCGAATTTGGCCGGATTCTCTGACTGTGGCTGACCCGAAGTCTCTCTGAAAAGCCATTGACTATGACACTGGGACCTGTTTCCTCTACATATAATGGATTTTGGGGATCCAGTCTGTTTGGACACTCACCTTCCTGGACCTGGAGGGAGGGGGAAGGAACTGGAACTTCCCACAGGGCAGGAAACCCTGACCGTCCTGGGGGACGAAGAGGGAGGAGGAGGGGGAGTAGGGGGAGTGGGAGGGTGTTGGGAGGGGGGGTGGAAATGGAAACTTTTATAATTTAATAAAATTTACTAAAAAAAAAAAAAAAAGAAAAGAAAATTCCTGAGCAGAAAGAATAGTACTGGCTGGATTGCTACTTCAGACCTCAAGATATATTACAGAGCCCTATAGTACTAAAAGTAACACTATAATAGCACAAAACAGGCATGTAGAGCAATGGAACAAACTGAAGACCCAAGCACAAGTACACATAACTATAGCCATCTATATATTTTAGCAAATATGCCAAAAACTTACACAGTATGTTCAATAAGTGGTGCTGTGAAAACTCGATGTCTAAAAGTCTGTGTGTGAAATTAGGCCTGTATTCATTTATTCCTTTGAATAAAGACAAACTCCACATTTCCAAGATCTAAATGTGATATATGAAACATCAAAACTGCTAGTGAAAACATAGGACATCACCTACAAAATGTAGGTGTAAATAAGAACTTTCTTAATAGGATTCCATTTGCTTAGGAACAGAGGTCAACAATTGACAAGTGCAACCTAATAAAACTAATACACTTCTTTCAGATAAATAAATAATCTAGTGACAAGAAAGTCTATATAAAGGGAGTGGATCTCTGTCTCTATCTCCATCTGTTGCAGGATGAAGATTCTATAGTGATTTTAGAGATAATCATCAGTGTGATAGTGGGCAAGGCCAGTTTAGGCACCCTCTGCTCTGCTGCCCAAGGACCTAGCTGGGAACATCCCCGTGGATACCTAGGATCTCCTCTAGAGCCAAGTCTCTTGCCAACCCTAAAATGGATCCCTTAATGTAGGTATCTTCTTCTCTGATCCTATATCTGCCCTTCCTCCATCTCTGCCCTCCCACTCCCCCAAGCTCTCTCCAGTCTTTCCTTTCTCCCTTCTCTCTCCCCCTCTCCCCTTCCCCCAGCCCCACCCCCACCCCTAACCTCACCCCCACGCTCCCAACTTTTGCCCGGCAATCTTGTTTGCCTCCAATTTCCAGGAGGATCTATTTATGTTTTTCTTTGGGTTCACCTTGTTATTTGGCTTCTCTAGGCTTGTGAACTATAGACTTAATGTCCTTTGTTTATGGCTAGAGTCCACTAATGAGTGAGTACATACCATATTCATCTTTTTGGGTCTGGGTTATCTCACTCAGGATAGTATTACTGAACTCCCACAGACCAGTTGAAGAGCAGAAGGAGAGAGAAGATGAGCAAGGCAATCTGGACCACGAGGGGTTGGTCCACCCACTTAGACAGTGTGCCTGCTCTAATGGGAGCTCATCAAATCCAGCTGGACCAGGACTGAATGAGCATGCATTCAAACTGGACTCTCTGAATGTGGCTGAAAATGGGAGCTGACTGAGAAGCCATTGATAAAGGCACTGGTACTTGTTTCTACTGCATAAACTGGCTTTTGGGGACCCTAGTCTATTTGGATGCAAAGCTTCTTAGGCCTGGATGTAGAGAGGAGGGCCTTGGACTTCCCACAAGGCAGGGTGTCCTGCCCTCTCTTAAGGAGGGAGGGGGAGGGATGAGGATGAGTGAGGGAGCTGGAGGGGAATGGGAGGAGGGGAGGGAGTATAAATTTTTGAATGGAAAAATAAATGAAAAAAATAAAAAATAAAGGGAGAGGATCTTTGCCAACAATATATCTAACAGATGATTAATATCCAGGATATATAAAGAATTTAAAAGATGGAATCAAAAGACCAAATCAACCATTTAAAAACTTGACCTGATACCTGAGTTCTCAAAAGAAGAAAAAAGTGGCTAAAATTTTTTCCCCCAATTCATTGTCTCATGTTCATTGTTTAAGCATTAGGGAAATGCAAGTCTAAACAACTTAACCTAGTCAGAATGGTTAAGGTCAACAAAACAACCAACAGCAAATGTTGGAGCTGATGTGGAGAAAGAGACACCCTCATTCACTATTGGTGGACAAACTGGTCCAGTGTTTTGTGACAAACTTCCTGGGAGACACAATACACATTCACCAACTAACGTCACAGAGGGAACCAATAACATGGCAAAGTACTACACACCAATGTCTAATTTGGTGAACCAGTGAGTTTTGTTGGAGTTACATACAGGAATATGGGTGAGGTGCAAGAGTAGAGGTGATTCAAAGACAGCTGTATCAGCAACGCCCACTTCAGTCTGTGTGACAGTTCACAAAAGCCAGAAACTTAAGGACTATCACTACTATTTATTTACCTAAAATTTCATATAATACAAATAAGTTTGTTCTCTTTCTCTCTCTCTCTCTTTCTCTCTCTCTCTCTCTCTCTCTCTCTCTCTCTCTCTCTCTCTCCCTCTCTCTCTCTCTCCACCAGGGCTAACTAGACTCTCTCCAAGAGCCATAGATTACCTATCAAAAACCCCAACACAAGGGATGAGAAGCCCATTTCAAGTTATTTGTCATGG
This sequence comes from Myodes glareolus, assembly GCF_982192425.1. Taxonomy (NCBI): domain Eukaryota; kingdom Metazoa; phylum Chordata; class Mammalia; order Rodentia; family Cricetidae; genus Myodes; species Myodes glareolus. The sequence goes on along the minus strand of NC_142046.1, from coordinate 39,959,768 downwards.
AGTCCAAAAGACGCTCAAGACATTAAAAGTTATTGTTGTTCTTGGTTACCTCCTAGAGGCAGAAGGACCCTATTGCTGAAGACACCATGCAATTTGGACACAGGACAGGGAGTACCTCAGGTGGATATGACCTGAATGTGGTATAGGATGTCCTTCTGTTTACGTGTTGCTTTCATTGGTTAATGAATAAAGAAACTGGCTTGGCTTTTTTATAGGGCAGAACTTAGGTAGGCAAGAAAAACAGAAATGAATGCTGGGAGGAAGAAAGCAGACAGGGAGAGAGACATCATGGAGCCGCAAGAGACAGAAATGCCGAATCTTTCCTGGTAGGCCATGAACTCGTGGTGATATACAGATTAATAGAAATGCATTAAATCAAGATGTGAGAGTTAACTATTAAGAGGCTAGAGATAATGGGCCAAGCAGTGTTTCAATTAATACAATTTCTGTGTGATTATTTTGAGGCTAAGCTAGCTGGGTGGCCGGGATAGACAAATGGACACTCCCCTTGCAACATGAATGTGTACCCTTTGAAGACTAGTTTTATTGGTACCAGGAGGTACTATGAAAACTTCCAAAGTAGATAGACAAACAATAGTTCTATCTAGCTATATTACTCATGAGCCACAACAATAGCCAGCAGAGCATGATAACCCTAAGGGTGAACTAGTGTCCTGAAAATCCTGGTAGTATCTAATAACTCTCCAATTAAGCATTATATCTTCACAAGGGGGTTATCATGCCCAGTGCTTTAAACTAAGGTCAAGGATCTTAAAGGAGAATGTACAGCCACTTTACTAAACCAGCACAATTCCTAACTACATTCTAAATATTCATTCATATACTCCAGATAGGTGTATCTCTTTGTAAGAGATGGAGACCATTATAGGAAACCACAACTGATTAAAATGCAGAGAAGTGATAAATGGTACCCTCAGAGATCATTGAGGAAAAAGAGGCCAAAAGATTGTAAGAGCCAGAGGAACAGAAAGTTTCCTGTGAGATTGTATCTCCTAGAAATGCCACCAATGTAACACCCCTTATGTTTCATCCATGTGGATGCCTAAACAAGACCTGTATAAGGACATACTAGTCCTTATACATATTAGACATGCTAATATGGAAGGGAAAAACGTCACAAAGTTTCAGCACTGGAGTGAACCAGGGCAACTATAGAATGCTGAAAGTGGAAAAATGCTGCAGGAGCTCCTTCCGCTCCTTTAGCCAATAGCCGCTGGGATACCAGCCCGTAGGGGCATGGTCTCTCTCTCTTTAAAAAAAAGCAGCGGTTGTCCTCCACTCTCTCTCTGACTTCCGGCTCCATTTCCGGCTCCTAGACTCCTTTCCTGTTTATAGTGAGGGGCTGCGGGCAGGCCTGCTTTTCGCCTCACCCAGCTCCCGCACGGCTAGCTTAGTCCCAGAAATAACAACACACAAATTGTATTCATTTAAGCACTGCCTGGCCCATTATCTCTAGAGAGTTAGTTACTGACTAACTCTCATATCTTGATATTAACCCATTTCTAATAATCTGTAGCACCACGAGGTGGTGGCTTACCGGAAAAGATTCAGCATGTCTGACCTGGTGGCTGGCTCCATGGCTTCTGCCTCATTGCCCTCTTCCCAGCATTCTATTCTGTTTACTCCGCCTACCTAATTTTCTGTCCTATCAAAGGGCCAAGGCAGTCTCTTTATTGACCAATGAAACTAACAAAATAGACAGATAACCCTCCTCCATCATTTCCCCTTTTTCTGTTTAAACAAAAAAGAAAGGCTTTCATTTTAACATAGTAAAATTACACATAACAAAATAGTTATCAAGCAAGAATTACAGTCACAATATTCATAACTATATCTTTATCATAATAATGGAAAACTATAACTATGACTATCCATTCTTCAACTCCATCAAAGACTCCAGAAGGATATATTACCTAAGTAAACAAGAAGTAAGCAACTTCCAAAACTCTAGAAATGACAGAGACATCTTGCTGCCTGGACAGTCACCCAAAGTTCCTCTGTATCATTGGGGCATCCATTTTCGGCCTTTAGGCCCATAATATCCAGCAGACATTTCCATGAAGCAGGAAATTTCAAAGGCAGTTCAGTCACTATCTGCTGTGTCCTGCAGAATGTCTCACAGACTCTTTCATGAATCAGGAACCCCGAAAGATCATCTCACCTTTAGGCAAGTTCAGCAGTCCTCTCTCTGCGGGTTCTGTGTCCAGTTTATACAACAGTCCAGGCAAGAGCAATTTCTTGCCCAAAATGGCTAACCAACTCCATAAGGAGCCTCTTCGATGCCCATCTTCCTCTTGAAGTAGATTGGTGCTGCCAGGAGCAGACGTGTCTCATTGTCATGAAAAGTCCTAAGTTATTAAAACATTAAATGCCATGCTCTGTAGTCTTTGAAAGATATGAATGTCTATCTGAAATATATCTATGCACTTCTAGAAAATCAGGCTAACATTACTACAAACTTGACTATTATCGATATTATCCATTAACAACCTATATTTTCTAATTATACATTACATTTTTAAAATGAACTACACAATCACAATGCATCAGTCAAGATCAGAAATATATATACATATAACAAAATTGACCTTAAAATCCATACCAATGAAATTATTCATATCTATATCATATCCCCCTTTAAATGTAAAAGAACATTTATAAACAATATTTGGGAATATGGACGTAGTTATTTCTCTCCAAACTTCTTCCTGCTGTATAGGGGCGCAGTTAATCAGGTCTTTCATGGTAAAACCTGTCTGCCAGGTTCATCTCAGTTGGCAGTTGAGTGAAGTAATTTCTTGAGGGTGTTCACAGCAACCTTTCAGGAGGACGTGGTCTATCATACCATATTGGGATAGAAGCAATCCACAGGGTCTCATCCTCTGTGAAAACAAAAGAAGAACCTCCTTTCCAAAGTATCATATCCTTAGATCCAAATTCAGAAGTCAAGGTATTTTGAACATATCTATCTTGGATTAGTTCAGCAGCATTTATAAACAAATAACTTTTAGCAGCTGTTGCTCCTTCCTCAGCATTCAGACAATTCAAAGAGAGCATAATAGCATACAGTATCAAGATTCTCTGTTTATTTTCCATCTTTATGTGGCTTTACTTTAACCTCTATTTCTTATATTTTTACTTTTACTTTTAGAGACAGGTTCTCTGTATATCTTTGTCCTGGAATAACTCTGTAGACCAGGCTGTCCTTGAACTCACAGAGATCTTTCTGTAGCTGCCTCCCCAGTGCTGGGATTAAAGGTGTGTGCTACAACACCTTGAACTCACAGAAATCTGTCTCTGCCTCCCAGGCATAGGGATTAAAGGCATGTACTACCACACCTTGAGGTCACAGAGGTCAATCTCTATCTCTGTCCCTTGAAGTCACAGAGGCTAATATCCCTCTGCCTCCCAGGCATTGGGATCAAAGGTGTGTACCACCACACCCTGTTTCTCCCTTTCTTTCTTTACTTTAAGAACTTTAACTTTTAGCCTGTATATATTTTTAACACAATGTAAACCATTTAGAGGTTTTGTTTGTCTTTGAATCTCTTTTTACTGTATATCTCTCTTTTTCTAACCACATGAGTCTAAAACCGTGGCTTTGACGGCTAGATCCAATCCATTTCTTAGCTTTCCAGACTCATGGTAGAGGTACCACTGGAGCCATTTTTACTGCCACAACTCTATGGCGTTTCAAGGTCCCTGCCAGCAAGCAAGCTGGAGCACTCTGCTCACAGACCACACTCAGTCAGACTGCCTGCCTAAAAAAGTCAGAGTTTGCCCTGGCAGGACAGCCGACATTTTAAAACAGTGCAGTTTTTTCTCCTGCTACAGCTGAAAACCCGAAAAGCATGCATTCAGCTTTTCATCAACACCGTTTAAGTGCTTCGCGGTAGGACCTCTTAAAAGAGCTGCAAGGTTTTGCAGCTAAAGCTGAGTCAGGAAGCCTCTCTTAGATGAGAGCATTTGCTTGCCTCTAGCAAGCAGAGCAGACCCGAGAAATTGTTGCTACCAAGAAACCACACACAATGCTGTCATTTTGTTCTAGAATTACTTGCCAAGCTGTCTTAGGCTTTATGTGGATACAGTTGTCCACACGTTGGCGCCATATGTAGTGAGGGGCTGCGGGCAGGCCTGCTTTTCGCCTCACCCGGCTCCCGCACGGCTAGCTTAGTCCCAGAAATAACAACACATAAATTGTATTCATTTAAGCACTGCCTGGCCCATTATCTCTAGAGAGTTAGTTACTGACTAACTCTCATATCTTGATATTAACCCATTTCTAATAATCTGTAGCACCACGAGGTGGTGGCTTACCGGAAAAGATTCAGCATGTCTGACCTGGTGGCTGGCTCCATGGCTTCTGCCTCATTGCCCTCTTCCCAGCATTCTATTCTGTTTACTCCGCCTACCTAATTTTCTGTCCTATCAAAGGGCCAAGGCAGTCTCTTTATTGACCAATGAAACTAACAAAATAGACAGATAACCCTCCTCCATCACCTGTTCATGCAGAGGAGCTGTTGTCTGGGACAGTAATCTGTAAGACTTTTCCCCTTTGAATAAATAACCATTCTATTAATCATAATTCCAAACTGGTGTGGGATTGTTTGTGACTTACGCCTTCATCTGGCGCCCCACGTTTGGTTGTAGAACCCCCCCCTCCCCCACTCAACTGCTTGCTGCCAACTCGGCTAGTCACGAGCCCTCCCTCAGCTGTGGTCTGTGCCCTGTGTGTGGAGCCAGCAGTTCAATTAAACCCCACACCTCCCGAGCTCCACAGGCTCGGGACAGTCTCTGCCTGCCTGGTTTGCTCTTTTCTGAGTTGTTTTTAAATTTCCCTTGTAAGTGCTGTGCTTGAGTGGTGTGAATTAGAACGCAAGCAGTTGCCAAAAGCTGCAACCCCAGAGGGCGACTCAGTCACATGGAGGCATACACGGCTTCTGGGTTGCTCTTTTCTACCCCTGGATTCTGGGTTTCTGTTTCTGTGTATGGAATTGATTTAATTACATTTTCTTTGTTGAGCAACTTATATTTCCTAGTTTTTAACAAATACTAAGGCAGACACTGAAACAGGACCCCATTTCCGTTACCTTTGCAGTGGTTCTAGTCGCGACTTGGCAACAGCGCCGCCTACTAGACAAGAGGTAATATGGCAGTTTTTGTTTCCTACGCCAATTTTACTGTTTTCTTTATTAATACACTGGATTATGTCATGCAAAGTTTATATGACTATGGGGATACATTAATTTACTTGTTACTGGGTTTCAGTTTACTTTTCAATATTTTATCATTAAGGAAGATATAATTTTTATGGACTAATAATGAACAACTAGTTTAAAGGATTAAAATTATTGAAAATCAGGGTTATCTGAACAAGTGGATACTATGATAGACAAAATTGACTCCATATCCAAGGGTAGTAGGAAGTTACCTGAAAAGGTTCAGGCTGTTGAATTTGACCTTCAGACATTACCACAAAGTTTTGATAAGGTAACATATAGAATGTACCTCCAGAATGGGAACCAAAAAACTGATACCTTAGTGAAATTCCTAGAAACACGGGTAGGTCAGGAGATTCAGGATTTAAGGGAGACAACAATAAAACGATTAGAAATGATTGAAGAAATTATTGGAGCTTGTGAACAGAGTAAGAAGGCACAAGGACAGGATGCAATGCCACCACCAGCTGTTAGAACTGGCTTACCCAGGGTTCTAACAACATACCCTGTAATTTATTCTGACAAAGCGTCAACTTCTAAAGGCTCAAAGGGAGTTAAAGAAGCTAGATGGACACCAATAGCAATGAATGATTTAAAAGAAATTAAGCAAGCTGTCATTAATTATGGCTTGCATTCTGAATTTGTTAAGGAAATGATAAGGACTTGGGCTTCTAATGTCAGAGCTACCCCCCCATGATTTCTCTCAGCTAGTGTCTGCAGTTTTAGATGATGGACCTTCCTTGATGTTTGGAATTTATTTCAGAGAAGAATCCAAACATATGGAACAGCAAGGAAGAGCAAAAGGTGTGGAGGTTTCCCAAGATCAAATTCTTGGTGTAGGAGCATATGCTGATCCACAGGTTCAAGCTCTTTATGACGAAGAAGTGCTGTCCTATGTCACAAAGCTGCCTCGAATGCTTTGAATAGAATACAAAATCCAGCAAAAAGGGTCAAATCATATACCAGGGTTAGGCAGGGACAGAGAGAACCCTTTACTGACTTTGTGCAAAGATAAATTAAGGCTCTTTATTACTGACATAGGGGTAACAGACCCAGAAGCTAGATGAATACTTCTTGAATCTCTTGCTTTTGAAAATGCAAATACAGACTGTAAAAAGATAATTGAGCCTTTAAGATCTAGATCAGCACCTATGGAAGAATGGATACAGCATACAATGAATGTTGAGACGTTTAGCTATAATGATGAATCCTGGGTAGGAGAGCGATTTCCAAAGCTATGAGGAGACATCAAACTACCAGGTGTTTTAATTGTGGTAAATTAGGACATCTGAAAAGGGATTGCAGACAAAGAAATTCTAGAAATAATATCTCCTCTGGGAATGACAACAGTAGGAGACCTCAGCCGTCAGGTATATGTAGGAGATGCGGTAAAGGCTGACATTGGTCCAACGAATGCAGGTCAACAACAGACAGACAAGGCAACCCAGTACCATCAGGAAACTCCTTGAGGGGCCTCTCGCAGGCCCCCAAGCCAAAAGTGGTCCAGTCATTCCCAGTTACAGTGGAAAATGTGTCTCACCAAGAAAACTGAAAACTCCAATGTCTGCTGTAAAATGTAATACTGGTCTAAATGATGAATTACATGTGGAGAATGAGTCAAAAAATTCAGTAGGACAGAGTAAACATATATTTTGGCAGACTTCTATTAATGATCAAAGACCAAAGCGAAGAGTCTGTATAAATGGCATTTTTATTGAAGGCTTATTAGACACAGGTACGGATGTAAGTATCATTACTCCAGAATCTTGGCATCCAAATTGGCCTTTTCAAGAGGTAAATGTTCAGTTCCTGGGATTTGGAACCCTATTTCATGTAAAACAAAGCACAAAATGGGTGGAATGCATAGGGCCTGAAGGGCAAATAGGAAGACTAAAGTCATATATAGCCAATATTGCAATAAATTTATGGGGCTGTGACCTGCTACAGCAATGGAATACCCAGATTAACATTCCTGTAGTTCCAGGAACTCACAATTCTGGGAAGGATATAATGAGGTATTATGGAAAAAGGTCACCAGCCATTCAGGCTGTACAAGAACATACAGCCAATAGCAAACCTTTAGAGGTACCAACAGCCCTACCTTTAAAATGGCTAACTGAGAAGCCAATATGGATCAAGCAGTGACCTCTAGCTGAAGATAAATTACAGGCTTTGGAACAGCTGGTACAAGAGCAACTAGATGCTAACCATATTGAAGAATCAACCAGCCCTTGGAATTCTCCTGTGTTTGTTGTAAAAAAGAAATCTGGTAAATGGAGAATGGTGACAGATCTAAGAGCTGTCAACAAGGTAATTCAACCTATGGGTCCACTACAATCTGGAATTCCTTTGCCTTCTCTATTACCAAGAGGATGGCCTCTTATAGTTATTGATTTGAAAGATTGTTTTTTCACTATACCTTTGCAAGAAAAGGATAGAGAAAAATTTGCCTTCACAGTGCCTACTTATAATAATTCTCAGCCTACTAGGAGATATCAATGGACTGTCCTCCTACAGGGGATGCTCAATAGTCCCACATTGTGCCAATATTTTGTTAATAAGCCATTGGAAATAATTTGTAAGCAATTTCCCAAGTCCATAATTTATCATTACATGGATGACATTTTATTATCTGATTCAAATAGAGATACTTTGGAAAGTATGTTTGAAGAAGTAAAGAATGTCTTGCCTAGGTGGGGATTACAAATTGCCCCTGAAAAGATTCAAAGAGGAGATTCTATTAATTACCTAGGTTACGGTATAGGGTTAGAGAAAATTCGAATGCAAAAGGCACAAATTAGAGAGACTGGTTACGGACTCTTAATGACTTCCAAAGATTGTTAGGAGACATTTCCAGTCTACGACCAGCTGTTGGGATAACACCTGATCTTATAGTTCATTTAAACAAAACCTTAGATGGTGATAAAGATTTGAATAGTCCCAGAAAATTGACAGTTGAAGCAGAAAAGGAACTGACAATGATTGAGGAAAAATTACAGAAAGCACATGTGGATAGGGTGAACCCGAATCTTAGTTCCTTCCTAGTCATACTGCCTTCCAGAATTTCTCCTATAGGGATTTTAATGCAGAGGAAAGATATTATTTTAGAGTGGATGTTTATACCTCATAAACCAAGTAAAAAATTAAAAACTTATGTAGAAAAGGTCTCTGAATTAATTATAAAAGGTAAACTGAGACTTCGTCAACTAGCAGGTATAGACGCAGCAGAACTTATAGTGCCTTTTACTACTGAGGAAATAATAAAGTTATGGGAAGGTAATGAATCATGACAAAGAGCTTGTACTAATTTTTTGGGAGAAATTAACAGCAACTATCCCAAAAGTGATAGACTTAACCTCATAAAGAGAACTTCTTGGATTCGTCCTAGAATTGTACGTGATCCTCCAATAACTGGAGCCTGGACATTTTATACCAATGCAAATAAATCAGGGAAAGCAGGTTATAAATCGGAAGAATTGCGTAAGGTGGAGCAAAGTCCTTATAATTCTGTCCAGAAGGCAGAATTATATGCCATTCTTATGGTGCTAAGGAATTTTAAAGAACCTCTTAATATAGTTGCAGATCCAAAAATGCAGAAAGAGTTATCTTGCATATTGAAACCACTGAATTCATACCAGATGACACAGAGTTGACTTCATTGTTTATCCAGGTGCAGGACATAATTAGGAATAGGCTTTGTTCAATGTACATAACACACATCCGGTCCTTCTAGCACAAGGTAATGCTGAAATTGACCAATTATTGATTGGAAGCATTCTGCAGGCCTCAGAATTTCATAAAAAACATCACGTCAATAGTAAAGGCTTAAAGAAAGAGTTTTCCATTACATGGCAACAAGCTAAGGACATTATAAAGAGATGTTCTATTTGTTCTTTCTATAATCAAACACCGTTGCCTGCAGGGAGTAGCCCAAAGGGTACTCAAAGGAATGAAATCTGGCAGATGGATGTGTTCCATTTTATGGAATTTGGTAAATTAACATATGTACACCACACCATAGACACGTATTCAGGTTTTCAATGGGCAACTGCCCTGAGCTCAGAAAAGGCTGATTTGGTAATCACACATTTATTGGAAGTTATGGCCATCATGGGTATACCTGCACAAATAAAGACAGACAATGGTCCGGCATATGTATCTATGAAAATGAAACACTTTTTTGCTTATTATAATATAAAACACATTACAGGTATACCTACAGGTCAGGCAGTTATAGAAAGATCAAATCGTACTATAAAGGATATGCTGAACAAACAGAAAGGGACGAAAGATACCCCCAGAAATAGATTGCATAATGCTTTTTTAACCTTGAATTTTCTTAACGCTAATGAGAAAGGAACAATAGCAGCAGAGAGGCATTGGATAATGGAAAAAACTTCTGAACTAAATCAACCTGTTTATTTCAAAGACGTGCTGACCTCTCAATGGTAGCCAGGAGATGTGCTATGTTGGGGAAGAGGTTTTGCTCTTGTTTCCACAGGAGAAGAAAAATTGTGGATACCATCAAAATTAATAAAGGTTTGATTTGAAGAGGAGAAACCTCTTGGAAAGGAGAAATGACAGCTCATCTGCAATGATGATATTCATACAGGTGGTAAGAAAAACATATAGAATGGGGGCAGGGTTCTGTTCTTATCTCCACAGAAAAACACTCATCTTTGAAAAATTCAAGGGACGCTAGATATTTGAATACTGACAGATGGAAAATAACAGCCCAATAGGGACTATCAAGAAAACTGAATAGGTTCTGTAAGTAAAATATACTAAATCATATTTCTAAATTTATAGAACTGGTTTTGGAGTTGGACTCTGGCTCAGTCCCTCTCTAATTCCAAGCCTGTTGTTAAAAGAAAAACCCAGAGTTTCTGGAATCTCTGTCTCATGTCAAGAGCCATGATATGGGACAGAAAGAAATATGAGTTTAGAAAACATCTTTACTTTTCTTCATATCTATCATACCTTTCATTAAATATATCTATCATGCCTTTCATTGAATATATGTATGTCTGTATATGTCTATATGATTACTGTTTAAGTTTTCCACAATGAACAATGAGTTTTTCCTGCAGTGACATTTGAAGTTTCCAGGAAGAAGATGGGGCCCCATAACAATGACTCCACCCGGTTGATATGACGTCATGATACTGATAGCGCTACTACAAGACCTGTTTTGGGTACCAGCTGCACAAGACGGTTCCAATGTGGTTAGCTGAAATGGTACACATCTTGTACAACATTCTGGCCAGACCTCCACAAAATACTTAGAGACTATTTGCAATTTTAAAAGACATTGATCTTGAAATTTAACTATCATTTTACTTTCACAGGATCCCCCAGAAAGAACATCGCCCCCATGACAGCTGGGAGTAATTCTAGAGAATGACATCCCCTCTCCCAGTAAAGTTTGTCCTTGGGTTTAGGGACATCATTTAGGGGTTGGTTATAATTAGTATACGGTTGAGGGTTGGGGGAGGAATTTTATAAGTGCAGGAATCTTAAAAAAAAAAGAGAGGGATAATTGGATTATGGAATAATAGATTTGTACTTGTGAGTTATTGTTTTTAGACAAATATATTGGTATCAATTCTTATATATTGATACAAAGTTAGATTATGTTGACTATTGTATGCATGCATGCTTCTACCTCTGTTTAAAACATTTTTATGTATTCATATATATATTGTATTGATATATGTATATTTACCATATTGCATTGTACACTTCTACCTCTGATTAAGATACTTATATATTGTTTATGTATTGATATATATATATATATATTTACCATATTGCAATGTATACTTGCACATTGTTTATATTTGGTGGTCATATTGTTCTCATTTATTGCACAGTTGTTTATTGTCTCAGTCTTTAAGTTAGATAGGTATTGAGAATTATATAGTTCAATAGTCATCTAAGTTTGTCATTTATAATTAGACTAATCAGGTTCTTTAGATACATAGAGATTATATTCAGTATAGATAGATAATCTTCAACCTCTTCAAAGAGCTGTAGAAAATGGCCTTTAATCTAATTCAGAGTTCTGTGGTAGTGAGACACAATCGCTTCTGGGCAACACCGATCTATTCCCGAGAGAATGTTGAGCACCAAAGACACTCCACCTGGTGCCTTTCTTCTTGCCAGAACTGGCCTTTGGGTAAAGAAATACCCATACCTCAACTACTGACAGAGTTACAGAATATCTGTAAATGGATAAAACAGGACTGTCATATCCTGCCAAGACAGGGTAAGATAGTTTTGAAAAGTTTCTTGCCTTTGAAATGGTATGTCAGTTACGTCAGGCCTTGGCCAAAGTTGGTTGCTTCAACGCTGCAAACATGACTTTGGGTGTTTGCCCAGGTAGCCAGTTGTCTCTGTGATTTGTTACATGTTCTGGAAGTTGTTTGATTGTACTTCCTAATTACTCAGATAACATTGTTTCCCTTCTCAGATCTTCGATGGGATTGAAGATTATATAAATGTAGTTATTTTCCTCTCATGACTTGGCCAAGTTATTTGTTATACAAGACTTAGGCTAGTTAGAATAGGATATTTGTATTTATTGTATATAATTTCGTAGGTTTATACTTATTGTATATAATTTTGTAGTAGGCTTAGAACTCTCTTACTTAAACAAAAGGGGGAGATGCTGTGGGAGCTCCTTCCGCTCCTTCAGTCAATAGCCGCTGAGATACCAGCCCACTGGGGCATGGTCTCTCTCTCTTTAAAAAAAAACAGCGGCTGTCCTCCACGCTCTCTCTGACTTCCGGCTCCACTTTTGGCTCCTAGACTCCTTTCCTGTTAGTGCAGAGGGGCTGTTGTCTGGGACGGTAATCTGTAAGTTTTTTCCCCTTTGAATAAATAACCATTCATTAATCATAATTCCAAACTGGTGTGGGATTGTTTGTGACTTGTGCCTTCAGAAAAATATTATTCCCCAGGGAAGAGCCTCCTAATTGGTTACCCATATCCAAGTGGTCAGTCATGAAATCATACTAATATAAGTATCTTGTACTGTGTGTGTGTGTGTGTGTGTGTATCCATGGAGGAGTACTGTTTGAAGACTTGCTCTCTATGACTTCCTCAGCTTGCTTTTTCACAGTTCCCAGGACTACCTGTCCAGAAATGGCACCATATTAATTGTGCTGGACTTTCCCACATCAATTATTAATTAAGAAAATGCCCTGTCAACTAGCCTACACATTAGTCTATGAAGGCATTTTCTTAATTATTGTTCACTCTATTGAAAACTTATACACAGAGAGAGACATACCTAGACTCTATGCAGCCTAGAGTCACTTTTGACTCATGCTTCTCATACCTTAGTCTACAGAGTGCTGAAATTATCATTTATACTTGGCTTGTATATGTATTTTATGTGAATAAACTTTATTCCATTTTCTTTTTGGAGACAGATAAACTGTTCACAAGAAAATTGAGTGGAACATCAAGAAGCCATTTCTGTATCAGAGTTCCCATACATGCCAAGTCTCGTTATCCTGTACCACTGTAAGACAAGTGCTAGAATCCGAGAGTCTATATTGATTCAACCTTAATACCCAAGGCCACAATTTGCAGAAGGTTCACTCATAGTGAGTAATTCTGTGACCTTTGGCTACTGAATAATGATAGGTAATCAGTATTGTGGAATCATGTAGGATAATTCTAGTCTCAAAAAACACCTCTTCGTTCTACTTCTTCATTTTTCTTCTTCCAGACCTCTTGCAATCAGCCCACATTTTAATTTCTCATTTTTCAGAATGTTGGCTGGTTAGAATCACACAGTATGTGGTAGCTTCTAGACCTTATAATGCTTCAGTTAGCACTATGCTGCTAAGTTTCCTTAATGTCCTTTCATGGTTTCATAGTTCATTTCTTCTTAGAGCCGAATAATCTTACAGTTCTGGATGTGCCGAGGTTTTGTTACTCAAGTCCTGAAGGACATCCTAGATGTCTCTATATTCTGATAATTTTGCATCAAACTCATATACAGACTGTGCAGGTCAGTGAATTTGGCTAAGTACTACAGACTGTGATTGTTGGCTTATGTGGTATGTGCTTACTTACAAGAGACTCTTTCACCTTCACATTCTCACAAAGAATAAATAAGAGTTCTGGTTGTTTTCCATCCTCACCAGTGTTAATGTTGTTAGTGTTTCGAGTTCTGGCTATCCCAACAAGTGTGTACAGTAGAATTGTTTTAGTTTGCAATTCCCTAAAGGCAAATGCTCTGGTTCCCATCAAAGTTTGGGTGGTGTCCATTAGAGCAGTAAGAGACTGGCTTGTGAAGATTGGTCTGTGCGGCTTCCTTCCTGATTATGGAATTAACTCTGTAATGCTTGCAAATGCTAGACTACTGTTCTGCCTGTAGCAATGTAAGGGTGCAGAAAGAGGGCCTTCAATAGACACATATAGTGCCAGTAGCTTGGTCGTGGGCTGGTAGTTTCTAGAATAGCAAGTTTCTCTTGTTTAAAGATCAGAATATCCCTAATGCAGGGAGCAGTTAAGCTATCTCCCCTGAGAAACTTTGACTCAGAAAACAGCAATATGCTCAAAGTGACACAGATGGTAAATGATGGAGCCTCTTAAAAGTCTAATCATCCTGGATCCAGAGGACATATTTTAAAATTAGCATCTTTCTCCCCCCCAAATTCATGGTGATTTCTTTCACATCTCTTTCTGTTATTTTTTTTGTAAAGTTACATACAGAGTTCATGCATATTTACAAATACCACCCGAAGTGTTGATATAATATATATTGTGTAATGTTCAATCAGAGTAAACAATCTAGCTACTCAAATAAATATCACTCCTTTATAGTGATATATAAGCTTTCTGCTTTAAATATATATATGCATAGAATATTATTACCATCCTTAGTCAGCCCCCCCATACAGTAAAATTCTCATCCTTCTTTTTCCTTTATACCTATAGTTTAATAACCATTAGTACCCATTCACCACATCTTTCTTCCAAACATGATCTCTTGTAAGCATGCTCAACTTCTACAGAATTCTTTTCAGATTTCATACTTGAGTAAAATTAAATAGTAGTTGTTCCTCATTGTCTGGCTTTTCCTCTACCATAGTGGTCTCTTATTCTTTCTAAGAGAATTTTCTTTCTTTTTTTTTGTCATGGATTTCATTGTATTTAAATGTTGAATCAGCATTACATACCCTTTGGTTGTTACATGATATATTTTATACATTGTTTAATTTGATCTGGTAATTTTTTGAGGTTTTTTTTATCTGTTTCTGTGTGATTATTTCAGGTCTAAGCTAGCTGGGCAGCAGGGAACCAACAAGTGGCCTCCTCCAACATGCCCCGGCAGGGTTTTATATTTTGAGGGTTCTACAGCCTTCCAAAACAGTACTGCCACCTAAGCACAAATGGTCAAACAAGCCTATAGAGGGAATTAACTTTCAAACTACAACAGAGGACACTTACAGGTCTCGGAAGTGCACTGGAAAATTCAAGATGCTAGGTTAGATGTGATGGCAGAATAAAGATGTCACTGGTCACACAGTATCTACAATCAGGAAGAAAGAATATTGCAATGCATGTTTTCTTCTTCATCCACTGTGGTGGTTTGAATGAGAGTGATCCCAGGAGCTCATTTATTTGAAGGTTTGGCTCCCAATTGGCAGGCTGTTTAGAAAGAATTAAGAGATATTGTCTTGTTAGAGAAGGTGTGTTACTAGTGGTAGATTTTGAAGTTTCTCAAGTTCACTTCAGGCTCAGTCTTGCTGTCTCCTTCTCTCTCTCCTTCTCTGACTTCTGAATGCAGATCCAAATCTAAGCCCTCAGCTCCTGCTTCTATGCCATGCCTGCCTGCCTGCCACCACAATCGCCGATATGGTCATGGACTAACCCTCTGAAACTGTAAGCAAGTCGTCAATTAAATGCTTTCTTTTAAAAATTGCCTTGGTCAGAGTCTTTTCACAGCAACAGAGCAGTAACTAAGATACCTACTCTGACAACTTTTGCATTTGAATGTTATGTTTAGACAATAGCATTAAAATTAAATGATGCGTCTGGATTTATTACAATGATATTTCTTTTCCCATCTCTTGCATTTGTTATTTTTGTCATCCACATTATTTCTGTCTTTTGTATTCTTAATTTTGTAACTTGTTTGGTTTAATTTTTTTCTCTTTTTTGACATGCCAATTTTATGTGTCTGCTTTTATTTATGTTCATTTTTAAAATAGTTGTCACAGAGTTTGAAATATATATTTATAATTCATTTATGTTTGCTCTCGAATAGCATTGCTTCACTGGCTTTACAAGTCCTCCAGAATAAGATCTTCCTGATTCCTTTACCCTGGCCTGAACCATGATGGCCATTGTTCATTTCATTAAACAGTGGCACACATGTGTGAGCGTTATTATTTTGAACAAGCAATTATCAGTAGAACCATCAAAAGTAAAAGTTTTGTTCAGCTTTCATTTATTCATCCTCTGATGATTTGGGAATTTTGTTTGGCTTTGCTTTTTGCTTTTCTCTACCTATGGTAGCAATAGGTACAGGTGACTGAAGCCAGGTAACCAAATGCTCTACCACTAAACTGCACCTTTACTCCTTTTCCTTCTATTATGTAGGTTTTTCCTTCTCTGTAGAATTTCTTTAAATCATCAGTGTATACACAGTACAGGTTTTTATGTTTTGTTTCATTTTGATTTTGTTTGTTTGCTTTTTATCATGTTTGGTGTCTGCTGAGTATTGTGAGTATCTGATTGATTGGAGCATTAAGTTTTGGGAAATTTTTTGCCATACTAGAACAAATAGTACTTTTGTGCTATTTTTGTGTGTTTCTTCTTGCATTCCCACTACTTTTATTCTTATTTCTAGTTTTAGTTTTCTCACAGTGCTTGGACTTTCTATCCATTTGCCTTCAATCTTTACCCTCTGTGCTCCAAAGCTGGAAGCTACTGTTATCACATTCTCAAGTTCACAGTTCTTCCCCAGCTGTGTCCTGAACACTGTCAAGCTCATCAGACCCATTGCTCGTTTTTGTCTCAAGTATTTGCTCTATAATCTGCACATCTTTGTGATCATCTCTCTGCTCATAATGTCTATCCACTTCTGCATTGTCTAATTTTTCCACTAAAATTCCTAGTATATTAATCCTATGTATTTTTAAAATTTGAAATCTAAATTGCTATATCCCTGCTCCAGTACCTTCACAGAGCCTTCAAACAGTATATATGTATGTATATGTATATACACACATGTGTGTGTATACATATATGTATATATGTATGTTTATATACATACGTACACTTTTGTATATATCCATAGCTGGTCAAAATGCAGAGAAGAACTGATTAGGGTACCCAGCACCATGGATAAGTCTACAACACCAACTCATCAAGTGCAGTTGGAAGAGAACTGAATTTGAGTCACTGTCTTTATTTTTGTTTAGGCAACAATTGGAGTATTCAGTTTCCTTATCTGTAAAACCTGAATTACCAGAGCTGTGCTGAGGTCTTCTCCTCTAAATGACAATGGTTAAATTTTAGAAAATTTGAGATTTACCTATAAAAGACTATTATTTTAAAAGTATAAATTATATAAAACTCTGATTATATCGTTAAAGGTAAAATGCATTCAAAACTTGTGAATTCCAAATTACCTCACAAAGCTTCATTACCTATGTCTTTTAGTTTATTTCAGTGACAATTACAGGTTAGAATAGGAATACCGAATTCATACAAATTGGCAACTGTACTTAATTTAAACTTTTGGTGATTTCTATAATTAGAAAATAACGGTGAGTATTCATATCACAGATAAAATCTAGAAATTTGTGTTCTTAATTATTATACTGTAAATAGCACAAAATTAGGATACTCACTTAGCATTTAAAAGTAATGATATCATTCAGGAAAATTAGCCTTCATTCATTGATGAGTGAATTTTACGACATACCTACGTTGTAAATTTTTATCCTATTCATTAACCTTAAAGAAGCTATCAGCTTTCAGAACTCAACTAGTTTCTTAGTTGCAATGAAGGGCTTACTATGGATACATGACAAAGGTCAAGGATTACCTACTGTGAGAGTTTGCTGGGCTACATAATCAACAAACGTGTATTATGCATTTTATTCATGTTTAACTGCGATACACTACCTAGAAATTTGGATATATTAGTTATGTATGGCTGTGAGGAGAAGGAGAAATGGGAAGGAGGATTGAGCCTTATCAGTAAAGGTTTCTGAATATGTGTGTTTCCAGGTAGGTTCTGAAGTAAGGTTGTAAGCTGTGGTAGTTGAAGACTGGAAACTAAGATGACAGGAATTCACTGACGTAATTTTGTCTTTCTTTGTTTAACTGACTTGCTCATTATCTTTAGTTTGAATACACTGGCTTTTGTCCTTAGATCCGTGGACTTCAGAGGCATTCTGAAAAATCAGAATCTCTTGGGGTTTGAAGTCCTGATTTCTTTTCCTGACACAAAGAGTCCAGCTGTGCCTACCCACTGGGCTTTCCGAAGCACTGGAAATGAGGGCTTTAGAGTTGTTTTCAAATTCTGCTCTGCTACTTCCCTGTGGTATCACCTGGAACCACTTTCTTGACCTCTCTGTACTTCCATTACTCTACTTATAAGGGGGAACAATGATCAAGGAGAAACGGAGCTGCAAAGTGTACAATGACAGGTGACATCCGGCAGTATTGAAAAGTGGGGTGCCCCGATGTTAGATTGCCTTTTTTGTCAAATACTTTTTTTTCCTTTATTCCTGTCACTACTTAAACAGCTTTATCTATCAAGTTGATTTTTCTCCTCCTTTTCATACTGTGAATATAATTGTCCATATAGAAACAATAATTTCATAAAACCATTTTCTTTATGTTTGTTATGTGGAAAAAACACAGCTGCTTCTTCTTCTAGGACATATAATGAACAATATTTTCAATATAACATTATCAGTAGGAAGGTTTCAATTAATAAAAGACAAAATTTTCTCCTTTTAAAAACTAAATTCTATTTTTATTTTAAACCTAATGGAAGCTTTTTATGTCTCATATGGTTATTATGTGCTGGGCTTTTAAATCTGGAGTCAGATCTGTATAAAACATATTAAAGATACATTCAATCTTAAATTGTATTAAGTCATTTAGCCATCTGTTTTAGAGAGAGATACCAAGTGCTTAAAATTAAACTTGACAAATATTTCATAAAAAGTTAAGTGTGAAAAGGAGTGGTATTTAAATTGACTCAGAGGGCTTACATTGGTGCACTTTTTCCTTTCGCCACAAGATGGAGCCTTTGCATTCTGAATCGCCACCGAGAAAGTCAAAATGTAAAATGGTCGACAAAAGACTTAAAAGTATTCAGTATCATTTCCTCCAAACACTCTCCACTATGCCTTCTGGATTAGAAAGAATAAAGTTGACGAGCAGGTAAGAGTGCATTTCTTTTTTTTAATTCCAAAGGACAATTTATGTGTGTTTTGCTTCTAGGTCGCTTGCTCAGCTATTTCGTGCATCACTGAGAAAAGTCCCTCCCAATAACCAACATCTGCATTCCATTACATAATTCTCAAGACAGAAATGACACCCGATCTAGGGCTTGTGAAATACTCGTCAAAATGAGTGGCGCTCTCAATCCAGCTAGGTTCAGAACGCAGAAGGCAAGACGAAAACAGGCATGACACAAGGATCTCGCAGTGACCTCGGCTTGGCCTGTACAGCGCTTTTTAGTCTGCTGCTGTTTATTCTGAAAGACCTGTGTGGCTTGTGCACGTTGCGTTTGCGTGGGATTTTCAGATTGGGAATTAGACACCTTTCATTCAACTTCTAGAGGCAAAGAAAGTATTCCTTATCGACTGACCCTTGATCATCTAACTGTTGTCACACCTACAACCCCACCACATCCCACCCCTTTGTTCAAAGGCTGTGTCACCAAAAAAGATCAACCATCTTAAGACTTACTCTAATTTGGCTTTCAAGTTAAGTCACTGTAGAGCATTGCATTTGAAAAATAATCAGCCAGTACCTGCCACTGGGGCTTGGAATCTAGCCCAACATTTTGTTTTGGGTGTGGAGCTTTCAAGAAATGACTTAACATTGGAAAAACAAAAGTCCAACATTTTTGGGCCTCCTCCTGATTTACGATTCAAGCACGTCTTATGTAGGAGTTCCTTGCTCTATCTGACCAGCCTCTTACCCAAGGCTGCATTCCTTGCACCAGAAGACACGCTGTTTATGTGAATGTAAACTTTACTTTCATTCAAGCAGAATCATGATCTCATGGTTTGGATTTTTAATATTTATTTATTTATTTATACTAAATCTACACCCTCATGCGAATCTCAATTTCTTTTAAGCCTTTGTGTAGTCCTTGGGAATGGGGTTGAAAGGCAGTGAATCCGGGGTCCCGTCATTTGCATGGAGGCAGCGAGCTGACACCATCTCAAAGGGCTTCACTTCTATAAGTAGCTCCTTGTCTAAAACAGCTACTTAGCGCCTCCCAAGGTCTCCAGAACAATTTTGTTTGACCTTTTGTTAAAGACTGCCTCCACTAAGCAACTGATTTCCCCGTTCCCAAGGGTGGAAGGTTGAGACAGGTTTTACTGCGCTGTATATTAAAATTGTGTCAACTCACCTGGGTCACAGGCAGCACGTGGAATCCTTAGTTATCTAAAAATAGAGAACACAGCTACAATTCTTTAGCTCAAAGGATTGAGCTACCTGGGTGGTGTTACATCAACTGTAGGCATTTCCCAAACAGATGATTTAACAGTGAGGGACCCCCTGTGGCTGGTACAATTAGGACAGAGGCCTCTGTGACACAGTGTGGCTGGGGATGTTAATCAAAGATATTTTGAGGTGGTTCACAACTATGTGAGTTTAGTAATGCTAAGAGTGACACCTACTCAGGGTAACCCTATAGGGCAGGGTTTCATGCCAAACTTCTTGAAAGGACAAAGGGGATTTCCTGGGGCCCATTCTGAGCCCCAAATAATTCGGTTGACCACTTGGCTATGCCCATTGTTCTTTCTGAGTCAAGAAGGATCTGCCATGCTGTGAAATGTATTTTTAGGGGCAGCATAATGTTTATGAGAAAATAGACTTCAGTCTTCTCACGATCATCTGCAGGGTTTGGGTTTGAGAGTGAGTGCTGGACCACTTTCATCAGGGCTTGGTGAAGACAAATGTGTCATACTAGAATCTTGCCTTTTCTTTTCTTTTGTTGCCTAAAAAGATAGTCTGCTTTGTGGTTTCTATGTTTATAAATCTGCTCCTTGTATGTTCAAATGAGGAGGGGATGTGTCTAGACCAGTAGTTCTCAACCTTTTAAGGCTGAGACCCGTTAATACAGTTCCTCATGTTGTGGTGACCCCCAACCATAAAATTATTTTATTGCTACTTCATAACTGTAATTTTGCTTCTGTTATGCATTGTAGTGTAATGACTCTGCAGGATATCTGATATGTGATTCTCCCCACCCCCAAGGGAGTCACAACCCACAGGTTTTGATCTACTGAGCTAGGGAGTTCTACTCACCATTTACTAATTTAGGTAATTAACCAATATTTGGTCATTTAGTTCTAAATATCATGCCTGGCTAGAGTTATGTGTGACTAAGGAAGAGTACAATCAACACTTGAGGAAGGTCTTCCCTCGCCAGGGATAGAGCAGAAGACAAAACAAAACAAAACAAAACAAAAAACAGACCTCTGCTATGAAGGCCTAAAGTTTTGCTGAACAAGGCAGTCCATACCTTGAAGCAATTTACTATTCTGTCAAGTAAGATGATCTAGGATTCAGCTTAGAGGGGAACAAGTTTGCCCAGCAGTACGGGCCCGTGGGTGAGGGAAATGGCAGACCACTGTGGCATCTCTACCCAGAGAAGAGTGGCATGGTGGCCTGTCACTTGACTGAGGCATCTTTCAAATTCTGTTCAAAAAACTACCCACCGGTAGCTTTTAAATAATGAACTGTGGCCATTGACGTCAATCCCAACAGGAGATGTCTCCTAACATCTGACTAAGTTTGTCAGAGGGTAATTATTTACATTCTGATGAGTCCAGGCGGTCTGCTAATTAATTCTTTAGTGGGCTGCTTGCCATTCTTGTTGTTCCTAAATGGTGCATACTAAGGGGTGTGCATAAACGACATTGGCACAGGGCCTATCATAATGATTATACACGTTGGAAGCTGGGTGCCAAGTGTTACTTAATTCTGTTTCCCTGAGGTCAAGGAGGGAAAGCCCGTGCTGTGCCTTGTATTTACAATTTGCAGCAAAGAGTATGTGGAATGTGTTTCTCCATGAGGTAGTGCAGAACAGTTTTATTTTTGTCTATTGGAAAAATTAATGGGACTGGGTGCCAGTATTACATACCTGTAAGTCGGAGTTAGGAACCTTGGGCTGAGAACATATTAACATTTTTATCTGTAAACATAATCAGAAGGCTAAAATTATCTCTGACTTTCTAGGCAAGGACATAGGAAATAAAAAAAATGGACTAAGAAGGTCACACATTTTACTACTAATAAGAACAAATGAGAAGTCAGGTCCACATGTTTTAAGCAAGTCTTGCTTAACATATGACAATGGGAATAGAAGGAATTAGAGTCCCTGTCATCACAGGACTAATTAAAATCTGTTTATTCGAGACACTGTAAAATCTACATGATAGTAAGTTAATCTTTAGTATAGATTAAATATGTTTTGTAATCTCTGCTAGATAACTCAAATTTGGAAGTTTAGCATTCAGTTTCACTTTCTATATACTGCCTTCCAACAGGGTTCTGGTATATTCTTTTATGCTAAAGTGAATTGAGGATGCCAGTTATGAGTAATATTTCATTTAGGACAGATACCCAATTAAGTTGACCTTGTCATTAAGAGAATTTTGTGTTTCATTGCTGAATTTAAAGCTTTGATAATCATTTTAATGGTGCTTCAAAATGACCAGAAATCCCTAGCAATGGGGATCACACATTCTCACATCTCCTCAGGCAAAGATAGAACAAGACAGGCCACCTAGTCATGTTCTGGAGGCTTTTCCCTTCTGTATCACAAAAGTATTTATGGCAGACATGATACCTCTAGGCTTCGTGGGTACGGATGATAAACTGAGGAGTGACAGCCAAGGAGAGAGAAAAAACACGCAGGCAAGCTTAAGGCCTCTGCCAGGGCATCAGCGAGCATCAGCTGCCCCATGAACCAGCAGAGTGAGAAACGGGGAGGCAGGAGTGGACAGACTCATTCAACCACAAGGCAGGCTTTAACATTTTCCTGGAACCTGAAAACCACTAAAGAACTCTTAGATCTCCCAGTTACAAGTTTCTCCAACTTGAGCCATATTTATATTTCACTAAGTTACTAATTATTTTCTCTTTCACTAGGATATTCCAGATGAGGTCATAAACAGGGGGGTTCATGCTGAGTCTGCCCTCCACAGGTCATTTGCATATGTGGCTTCTGCTGCATTCTGCTGAGTCGAAAAGTCCTCTATAAAGGGATTTTGAGGTATGGCTGATTCCGAAGTGTCCCCACTGCCTACAGAATGGATGGCTTTCTATGCATAAAACTGTAGTAGACTAAACATAGACCTGGCTTTTTCTAAATCTCCTTCCATCATAACTCAAGAGAAATTTAACAGGATACTTGTAGTTTCATCAACATCTACACAAAAATCAATGTTTGAATAACCTGAAAAAGAATCAAGGTGCAAAGTTGTTCTTGGTATTTGTGAATGGTTTGTGATGAGGGGACTGTTAAAAAAGTCTCCACCAAGGTGGGGTAGGTTTTTTTTTGTTGCCACCTAGACAGCAGAAACTTTTTAAAATATTCTTTTAAACATTCTTTTAAATATGCAACTTTCATAGTATTTGCCTTCCCAATTCAAATGAAACTCTGTCTTAATGAGAACATGTAATACTTATGTTCTTCCTGAGAGACAGATCAACAAGGTGCCAAGTGTGTGCACACACCATTTTTCCTTTCTTAACTGGCTTATTTCAGGCACTCATGTTCTTAAGGAAGCATCCTTCACACATAGTAATCAGCAAAATCTTCTTCCGATATACTGTGTGAAGAACTTACAACTCACTTGTTACCAATTACTGAGATAGTCATTGTTTCCTTCCTTAAATAATGAATAGTGGTCTTCAGAAATATTTTTATCCTAAGCTGCACTGGCAGTAGCTTCTCTGAATAGGTATTGACACTGAAGACAGTTCTGACAGGTTCTGTTCCTTAGCTTGTGGGTTCAGGGTATTTAATCCATAGTCATCGGGCTCCATGTTTTTGGTCCTGTGGCAAAGAAGATCTTGGTCATGGCAGTGATTGGAAGAAGAGGTTGTTCATCTTCTGCCAGGCAGGAAGAGAAGAGAAGAGGAATACAGGAAGAGACTGTGTCAAGACCCCTTCAGTGACCTACTTCCCCAATTACATTCTACGGCTGACTTTCCAACAACTTCATGGTACCCATTATATTATGAATTCATCAATGGTTTATCCATTGATTAAGTAAGAGTTCATAAGACCTAACTGTGTCTGGAAGCACCCTCACCGCTACAGGCAGAGGTATGCTTTACAAACTTCCTTAGAGTGTCTCAGTTCTGTTGTGCTTACAATCGAGATTATTCATTATGTTATTATGAATGTTTTTTTATATATTTGTTATTATATATGGTGTATATTATTCATAGTTATATTAATAACTATGTTATTACTAACATAGTTAAAATAATAATGCATTATATAAAATAGCATATTTTATAAGATAGACCCTAGGGTTCTTGCATCAACTTTTACCGAATGCTGCCTCAGAGATGTTCTAGCAGAGAATATTAATGGAATTAGTGCTATTATGAGAATATAGTAAAATGATTTTATCTCTAGTTTTAGAATATATACAATTCAGTATTCCTTTTCTATGGCTTTACTTAGCAGTCCTAAAGATAATGCTGAAAGCCACTTGAATCCCCTGAGAACATCTGGTTTAAATGCTAAATGTCCTCCACAGGTGACATGTTTTGAATGCTTGGTGGCACTGTCTTGGGACTTTTACAAGAAGGACTTTTGCCTGTAAGGAGAAGATTGTTGACCTGTTTTCTTGCCCTGCAACTGCCCTACATCCCCATTTTCCCACAAAGTCACATAAAGTCATTTGTAAATTAAAGCAAAGGATTTGTAAGTGGTTTGAATTCATAAATAGCTTCATTGTGACTGTATAGGTAAAATGGGATACAGAGGCAGAAGCATCTTCCTAAGGCTCATTGGCTAGGCATAAGGCAGATGCAGGGCCAGAAAATAGGTCAATAAGCCTCAGTGTTACACAATAATTAATCACTACTGTTAGTATGTGTAATATGCACAGTTAAATCACAAATACTCTTTTGTGTATAATTTAGTCAAAGTTAATAGTTACACTGTTATGTATAAATCATATATGAAACAGATTATTCTCCATGTAACATTTCACTAAGAAATACACATTCATTAGGAGTAATGTGGATTTGTGTCTCTACTTTGTATTTCTAGCTGTTACAGAGACCATAGACCAACTTATAAGTTAATGTTAATTGATGTCTAATGTATGTCTATACCTTGGACATAAACTATATTCTCTCTCATCGTCAAATAACATTTCAAAAGTCTTATTTTTTGCCTCCTAGAAATTAAATTCTGCAGATAATATTTTTTAATAGTTAATTTCTTGAGAATTTGGCAAAAACTATACGCTTTATCCCTGGGAAAAGTCACATATTTACAAAGTGACTCTAGGTTAAGCCTTTGCTCTTGGGATCATTCAGTATTAAAAGAAATCTTCTTTCATACTTCTCAGTTTCTGGGGTATTGCCTTGAGTAAGAACTCTCACAAAGTGACATCTGTAAGGGATTCTGAACTGGGCTGGTGGCAATCTGCCTGAGATACGAGACACTCCCATCTCTGTGAGAGAAAAGACAGCCCTTTGTGAACTGGAAAGTAGGAAAACCCCAACAGATAGGATGAAACCCATTTGTCAAACTATAGCAAAAACAAACAAACGAACAAAAAACATGGAGCTAGATCTGTTTAAGATCTCTAGTACTTCTTACTTTTATGGTAGAACATTGACCAAACCTCTAAAGAGGTAGCCAAATCAGACATCACGTGGTGTCTGAGTAGACGCTGTCTCCTCATTATCAGGTAGAACTAATTAAACCCATCATATATCATGGCAATATATATATATATATATAATATATTATGTATTTTAAGAAATTTGATAATGGTAGGGTTTCATACAACATTCACGAAGGTCTTTACTGTTAAATATGCTTCTCTATATTCCCTCTTCTCATCCCCTACTCTATTTAGGCCCTTTATAAATCTACCCAATGAGGCTACCTTTAGCTACCCTTTTTAATATTACACCTTCTTCAAAGATTCCTATCCTGTTGCCCTGTATTATTTATCATGATGAACCATCAATAGCAGCCTATTTATGTGTTTTATGCATATTTTCTGCCTTCCCCTATAAACTATAATTTTTTTGATAGAGTGTATCTATTGTTTGCTGATATACTGGGTTCCTAGAATAATGCATGTTAAGAGCATTTGATAGATACAAAATTCATAAATAAATGATGAAAACTATTTTCACTCCTTTTCTAGTAAGCATCTGTATAGGAACTTTGACCTACAGGTCATATTCATGGTCACTCGGGATGTGAAAGTGAATGGAAATGATATAATCTCTGCTCTGAAGATGCTCTCTGTATATAGAGGTAGGTGATCCCACAAGTAAATAAATATAGAACAGCAACGTAAGTGTCATAAACCACTGAAATTATTCAGGAAAGGAGGCTAGTGGTAGTACAGGAAGGCTTTGTGTTGGGTTGACATTAAGCACTAAGGGTCAGCAGGAAGAATAAAAATGGGAGGAGAAAGCAGGGTTCCCTTCACAAGTGTGTGGATGATGGGTTTATCATGGGAGGGGATATTGCAGGACCTGTGTTTCTAGGCACGTGGATGCAATT
The DNA here is from genome assembly GCF_982192425.1 of Myodes glareolus. Taxonomy (NCBI): domain Eukaryota; kingdom Metazoa; phylum Chordata; class Mammalia; order Rodentia; family Cricetidae; genus Myodes; species Myodes glareolus. Next base: position 39,933,521 of record NC_142046.1, on the reverse strand, counting down.
GGGAAAAAAATGATTGTCAGTCGTTTCTGTGCAAACCCCTCTGCAGATCACTCTTGGCTGACAGCATCAGATTCAGGGCACAATATTTCTCTCTTTGTGGTCTTCCTTGCATCTCTGCCAAGATGGATGATGCTTTTGCTCAGAGAGAGCCACCTCGTCCTCTGATTGTTTTATGCCAAGTTGGTGAAGTGCCTGTGATTGTTTCCCAGCATTCCACAGTTGAAGTTTGCTTGTGTGGCCTTATGGTGTTTTTTATGCCTGCCCTGCTTGCAGGCTGCATATGTTGTACCGCTTTACACTTGGAGAGCTTCCAAAATGTAGGAGAGAGACTAAGACCATAGGCAAGGAATTCTGGATTCCACAATCAAAGAGTTGAAAATGCCATGAGAAGTCAGCTGTCGCTTATGGACTCTTGCAGAAAAGAATACTATTTCCTGATACATACAATTAATTGGGTTCTGTATTAATTCTAAGTAACAAGCTACCTATTAAAACATGGACACAGAAAGCACAATATGGTAATGTTGGTTACCATTTTTGATAGTTTATTTGTGTAAATGACAGATACTCTGCTTGAAACTGGAGTAAGTTAAACAATCTTAATTTTCTGGACTTACGTAGATAAACAAAGTATTGAGAAATTAAGACATTGCTCTTTTGTAACACATGATGTTAGGAAGAAATTTGTCTTTGCATAGTCTATTGCTGAAATGGACTGTTTTCACTGACAATGACCTTCGAAATGATGTACATAGGACTGGGTTCAAGGGAAGCCATTGTAAAAAGATCACAGTAGGGACTTACACAGTTCAACTCTTAAGAGTCACTTGCAGTGAATTAAAAATATAGAGCTCTAGTGATGGGGGAATTATTGGAGAATGATGAAGAAGGAATTGCTCAATAGATATAGTAGGTGTTTTGACATATTGTGAAAATCCAAGACGTGATCCATTTTGATTGGATAAATTAAACTCATACCTGAGAATGGTACATGGCTCATACTCAAAATTCTAAATGTGCATGATGACAACCAATAGTGTTATTGCTTTGTGATGTTTGCAGAAATTGGGATGAAATAAACAGAGCATGAAGTAGAAGATGAGACCATTTAATTTCTACATGCTTTGTGCATGGAGAAGAGACAGCAAGTAGGAACTCTAAGTAGGAACAAAAGTAAACACATGAGTAGTTATGTAAAGACCAAGGATAGAGCATATATGATCATATTGGAAGAGTCAGACTCAAAGGTTTGATAAAGCCCAGAATATATTTGAAATCTTGACTGAGATGACAATCTGGGTTTTATTCTTTTGGAAACGGAGAGTGACAGACCTCTAAACAGAGTGACACTATGGGAAAGTAATGCTTCGCCCAGAAATCACTGGACTCTGAGGATATGATCAAGACCTAAGAATAGAGAACAGATTGAAATATATGTAAAAGTCACCGAGGATCGTAGATTCATAGTCAAGAAAGATATCTCGAGACTAGAGTAAGTCTCTCAAGACTTGAATTCAGGTCTCGCCACTAGGTGTGAGTTGTGACTTTGGGTAAATCAGTGAACTTCTTAGTGTGTAATTTCCTGTAGAGTCTGTTTACTAACATTCCTCAAGACCACAGATAAATGGATGTGCACAGAATTGAAAAAGAACATTATTATGTATTTAGCTATCTTTTTTTTTTTAGTGTATATACACTCACAAACATACCCAAATGTCCCATGACATGCAAGGAGAGGGCAGAGAACAGCTTCCAGGAGCTGATCCTCTCCTTCCACCACATGGGGTCGGGGGATCAAACTCAGGTTTCCAGACTTGATTTTAATGAGTGTTAGCTACTTTCATTATTAAAGAAAAGTGTCAGCTTGATTCTCCATAGAGAGCACCGATAAGATTTTCTCACCATCTCTAAAATGGTTATGATGAACACTCCCATACTGTGGAAGTGTGGTCACTTTCATTTAAAGCCTTACTATAAAGCTGTTCATTATAGAGCAGGCATTGGTGACTATCAACTGACGAAGTCATGGCCCCAGAGGCCAAGACACACACTAATTGTGAAAGCTTCTAATTTGGATAGACTTACTTGTTAAAGGTGGCAACCTTTAGTCTCTGTGCTGAAGTAAGACACATTGTTTGGGTTTCTTGTAGAATGACGACAACCCAAGGCATGAAGTATCAGCCTTTGTTTGGGGAAACTGGATACATTTCTGCCATTGCCAAAACAAACTCATTTGGACAAATAAAAGTTGACTTGGAAATTTTGGAATGAATATTACAAACCAAACAGGATGTAACCTGATTCGGGAGGAAATGATTCATTGGATTAACGCAAGGGGCCAGTTCTATTTGTGAAAGACTTAAACAATTACTCGGTTTTTATCTCAATCTTCAGTGTTGCTGGGGGTGCTCAGCTCTTTTCTATGGGAGGTAAAAAATTAGAAGCCAGGGTAGAAAGAACACAAATTTCCTCTGTGTGTGTGTGTGTGTGTGTGTCTGTGCGCGCGCGCACGCGTGCAAGCGCACGTGCATGTATGTGCATGCATATATTCATACTAATCCTTATACTAGCTAGCTACTTTACTTAAAACTGTGGGCTTCCAAATGATTTGTAAACTTTTGTGTTATTTTGGCAGAGGATAACCCTCCTGTCCGTGAATAGAAGGTAATGGGAGCAAAGGTACCATGTGGAAGTTGCCAGAAAGTAGAGAGATATGGTTAGAGATCCCGCTCCTTTTCCTGTTCTCATGAAAGACAGGGTATGGAGTTGTAAGTGCTTATAGGATTTGCAGCCACATGATGGGGAGCAGCAGAGCTGTCACCTGCTTCACTATGCAGGGTGCCCAGCTTAACCCATCTTTCTTTGGCAACTGTGCCCCAGTGAGAAAAGCTAGCAGTCCATATGTTGAGTAGGCACCATGCCATTTTGACAGGCGTGAGTGTCGGCAAGGAAGGGACCATGTATGAGCATCAAATGTGTTTGTTGTGGGAAGGATTCTAGGCCAGGAATATTAAAATAACTGTCTGTCCTTCGCTCTAGCACATATGGTTAAGGAGATATGCTATGATGACTCACATTAACATTGGAAAAAAATATATATAGAATTTGCAGCCATGCTAAGTAAGTTTGTGGTGTTGATAAATTGGACTTGGAATCTTCACAAAGGAAGGCTGTAGAGAGACACACATAGTGATAATGGTTCCTTTTCTATGTATCAAGTAGAATTTATTAAATTCAAACATTATTACAATTCTTCTGGACTGATGGACAGGGTGAAGGACCCTATTAGACTTTTCTGAGAGGTCCTCAGGTATTTCCTCGCAGAGTTTAAACAGGAAATGTGATAGGTTGGGCTCATTTAATATTTCAATTCTAAAGAAATTAAATTGATGTTAGCAATGTTAGTTCAACTATTTTCCCGCTACAGGGACCATTTGTTTAAAAATCATTAAAGGGCTTTAAATGACATTGTCCTGACATTTTGTATGATTAAATTAAGGGAATTAGTATAAAGTCATTTCATTGCTCCTTAGCTTTCTAAGTGAATACCATAACTCCCTATATGGGAAAAAAGGAGTCACTGAGCTATTTTTTTTTATAGTTTTGGTGATTTGTGTATATGGGTCTGTTGGCTGTATAAATGTTTATTTATGAAATTTCTTCATTTCGCAATGACCTGTCCCTTCGTGTATTGCAAAAGGCTTAGCTCCTTGGGAAGGCAGCCGTATGTAGAGTGTAGGATACTCTACGGAAAAGTCTAAAGACACCCATGTAAGATTTGATAATAGTCCATAAGGTGTTTAAATGTAAACTTGCATGTACATATACACATCTCCCCCTCCAAACCCACACAAGCTTGGCATTTGTCACTTTTGTAAGTCTGGAGAGGCACATCTAGCTTGTATCTAGCGTTAGTAAGTCGGCCTCCCAGGGAGCTGCCCTAGTAAGAATCTCAATGTGTGTCAGAGAGGCATCTCATTAAAGAGTGTTTCTTAAAGATAAACAACCAGTGTAGCATATTATATCATTTTCTTACACACATCATATTTATTATTTATTGACTTACTAGATTATAACCTATCAGGAAGGATTGTTTACCTAGCTTTATTATTGTTGATTGTTATTATTACTGTGTCAGAAAAATACGTGTAGAACATTGCCTGGCACATATTCATAGCTGAACAAATATTTCCTTGACTAAATTAATGAATGAACCAGTCTTTTCTATGAGATAGCTAAGAGACAGGTGCCTGGAGTCTATTCAGTCATGGTTCTTCCAACAGAAATCACCTTGATCCCCATCCGCTACTCCAATCTCAAATAAAGAGATTCATTTTAATATAGGCAATTGAATCACTCTTATATAAAGTGTGAGCGAAACTTTAGGAAACTTTAATATTGATACTGATCTGTCACATACACACTAAGTTAAAATGAGTGTGCTTGCTTTGCAAACACAGCCTCATGGCAAACCTCCCAGCTTCCTCTTCCAACCAGATGGCCTCCCCTAAGCCCAACCCTACATAGAATTCTCAAGATGGAGTTGGCCCTGCCTCAGATCCAAATCAGGGTTTTGGGATGGGATGAGGAATGAGCACTTTCCACTAGCTTTGCAGGTGGGTCTTATGTAACACTAAGGTCTGAGAACCACAGAGATTGGAGCTGCTTGCTCTTCCATGAATTATTGACTTCTTCTCACTAGAGAGTCTTGTGACACTCACAGTCTTTGCAATAGCCAATAAAAGTCCCATAGTTTTGTGACTGCCCAAAGTTGGGTAAAGACTGATTTCATCACCATCTTCATGAGATTCAGTAAATAAAAGAGAAGTTTTACCACAATCTTGGACTGAACAATAAAGAAGGAACTGGGTGCTATTTTGGTTTTATATTTCCAGCCCAACAAAACCAATAGAATAACATGCACTGCATCCACTTTCCCCTCCCTTTCCTGCTATGCTTTTGGGCACAGCCTTCACACCCACATGTTGGAGATTAGAAACAATGATTTCTTCAAGCAAAGAATTTCTGCAAAGATGACCCTACCGGGCACACCATTTATAAAAGTGTCTGAGTCTTAGGTAATCTCTGAGAGGAGTTTGGGGACAGGTATTTGATGGCTCCAACGTCCCCTTGACTGATGGCTTCAGAAAGCAGCAGTGTCTCAACCATACTAGTGTTTCACGGAGTTCCTGACTGTAGGCGTCAAAATATGGTTCATCAAGCAATGGTGTCAGACCAGAATCAGTGCTTAAGGGAGCCACCCTTGGTCTGCTGGGTCCAACGATGAGCCCTTATCTTTGCTATGCAGAAAGCATCCTTGTAACAAGCATTCTCTGGAGAAAAGTGGTAATTTTCTTGCTGAAATGACAGAGCCATAATCAGTACTCTTGCTTTTGAGAAACTGCCATTTACATGGTCCTGAAGTGAGAGATGAACTCCCATGATGGGTACAGAGTGAATCCTTTGGTAAGAGGATGAGAACTCAGGTAGGCAGTGCTTTTGAGTAATGCAGCCTTCTCAGAAGAACATGAGCACCCAGGTCCCTCCTCCGCAGTTCACTAACTAAATGATCTGAGACAAGTCATTTCACTCATTTGAAACTAGCATCTACTCTTGGGTCTTGTAACGAACTTTAGAGAGAGCTTCTTACTTTGAAAAGCAATTATTGTATAAAGGTGTATTTCGTAGTGGGTAAGTCTTTAAAGCTTTTTATAAGCCTTGATGCCGATTAAATATTTAAATGAAATAAATGGAGGCCTAAAGGAAGGAAGGGGGAGAAATCCGCACAGTTTTAGACACACCCAAAATGGGAGTGACATGAAGGCAGAGAGAAATCTTTGGGAGAAGGGAGAAGACAGTGAGACGAGAGGGAGAGGGACAGGGGAGAGCAGATGACGGACAGATTTGAACAGGGCACCATGATATGTGTGTACGAGAACATCCTAATAAACCCATTAATTTTTATTCTACCTAAAACAATCGAAAAACACAAGGTTTCGTTCGCTATATATGGGATGGGACGGCTGCTTTCTCAACAGCTTGATACAACAGTGTTTGTGCAGTACCTGTTACAATACAGAAAATGCCTGTTATTATGGAGGATAATGCAAATGTTAGATAACCTGGATTCCTACTAATTTAGTATCAAAATGCATAGCAAGTTGAAGGGGTACTTTAAACTAATCATTCAGGTGATGATGTGGGAAGTCCTTCTGTATATGTGTTGATTTTATTGGTTAATGAATAAAGAAACTGCTTTAAACCTATAGCAGGGTAGAACAGAAATGGGGAGGGGACCAAACTGAATGCTGTGAGAAAGAAGGCAGAGTCAGTGAGATGCCATGGAACAGCCAGAGGGGAAAGACACGAGTTGCCAGCTGGAACCTTGCCGGAAGGCCACGAGCCTCATGGTAAAACATAAAATAATGGAAATGGTTAATTCTAGATGTAAGAGCTAGCCAATAAGAAACTAGAGCTAATTGGCCAATCAGTGATTTAATTAATACAGTTTCTGAGTGATGATTTCGGGGCTGAGCAGCCGGGAATGAATGAGTGGGTTCCCACAACAATGTGAATCTTACTGGATCAAAAATGAGGCATATTTTCATATTTCATTAGCTTACATGTGCCAAGCTCTTCTTATGCAATGAGTGCAATTTTAGTTCTTATACATTTATCATGAAATTAATCTTACAAAATAAGTTCTGCAATTAACTGTTTTACATATAAGGAAATAGAGACCCTTGGTCTGGTTAGCACTCAGTAGACCAAAAAAAATAACAGTGAGATGGTCAGAGGGAACAGGAAGAGTTTGAATTGAGAACTCCAGTAATGTGGATGCTGCCACCACACTAAGTCAATGAAAGCTATGTTCTGATCTTTGGGCCTATTCAAAGCTATGAAGGTAAGTTTTGGGACTGGAAAGCATTTCAGAAAGGAAGGAGTATACTCTGTCTGACATCAGAGGAGCACCCAAGCCATGTAGAGAAAATGCTGCTCCCTTAAATTTGGAAGAAAAAAAGTCTAGATTCATTCAGAACAGTGAACAATAACCACTGGCAATGAAATAAATACTACTTTGCGTTTTGCATGTACTATTTGACTTTAAAATCTCTTTAACTTGATGCAAATTGAATCACTCTTTATATGAGTAATTTGTAATTAGTTAATAAGAATTATTTGATAATATTTATGCATAATTAGTTCTATTAAGGAAAAGCACAGAGGCCTGCAAAAAGCATAGATTATGTGTTCACTGAAGGAAGATAAAAATTACTTGCTCACTTAAAAATCCACATAGTTTGTCATCCAGAAATCTTTGATAGACACACCAGTTTCTATTTTCTCTTTGAATCTTCCTACCAGGACCTCGATTTTGTATAATTTCCAATCAAGAGAGCTAAGATGAATGAGTCCCCAGTTCCATGTGTAGGCTCGACATCACCCGATTGTACTCTGTTATTGGTGTAAGGGCAGACACATGATTTGAGCAGGTTCAATTGGTCCAAAAGAAAGCTCTGTATCCTGTACTTCACGTGGTAGCTTTATCACTGGTTTCTGCTGGTTGTAAGATCTGCAGTGTGTATCCACACACGTAATAGTGTCTTGAATGAACAGCACATACTTACTGTATGATAGGAACTACAGAGCAAAGTGAATGGTTTAAACTTCATGTTGCTTTCTTACAACAACCACAGGAAGGAAGCATTTCTTCCGTCATTTCACAAACAGAAGTTGAGAGGATTCAAGTAATATTCTCAGTTCTCATAGCTCAGGGTTGACTGAACCAAAATTTTCACTAAAAGCCCTCTTTCTGAAGGTTCCCCCACTCTTTTCTGTTATTCGAAACAAAATTATTTTCTTGATTGCAGTTTAACTTTAGCTTCATTTTACTTCTTGTCAAAGTATTTAAAACACTTTTAAATAAAGTAGGTCATAGGTTATAAATTTGAAACTATAAGACAAATCTGGTTTGCAGCATTATTTACCTTAGATGGTGTTTATATTTGACCTAAGTAATTAATAATGTTTAAAATTAGGACATTTCACATAAAAATAAAGATTTACTATCCAAGTACTAAGAAATAGAATCAGGAGTTAATAGTTTAAGGGCAGCCTGAGCTACATAGGAAGTTCAAGGCTGATCTGGACTACATGAAACTCTATCTCCAAATAAAAGAAAACTAAAATGATAAAATAGAAACCCAAAGCAAAAACAAGAAAAATAGGACATGGCAGCCTCGACTAAGTTTCTGTAAGCTATAGTGACTCCAACTCTGCTCAGCAGTGGAGAAAGGATGGGAAGAAGGCCTAGTCCTACAGTGCTTGCTACTGAAGCACAGGGGCTGTGGTTTGGATCCAGCACCCATCTGAAAACTAAGCATGAACGAATACACCTGTGTCCCCAGTGTTGGAAAGTTGGAGACAGGCCACTCCCTGGCCTCCCAGGCTCACTGGATCAGTGAGCCCCAGGTGGGGTTGGAGAGTCTGTTAAAAACAAAGCAAATAATAGATAAGGTGGAGAGTGGGAGAGGAAAGGAGTTGGATGTTATTGTTAAGCTTTGGCCTCCACATGCAAGTGCACTCATGAGCATGATCACACGCATGCTCATGTACACACACAAACAGACAGATGTATATTCTTGACACACATGGACAGCAAAACACGATAGAATTAGCTAAGTGGGAGCTGTGTCCTGTTGCAGCCAATATGACCCTGTTCCTCGGTCTGAGTATGGTCTGTCTCTGGGACTCTCCCATACACCCAAATCTGCAGATTCCCAAGTCCTTTATGTAAAAGTACCCACACCCTCCCACATCCTTTAAATCATCTCCAGCTTTCTTATAGTACAAAGGCTATGCAAACAGTTGTAGCATTGCTTTGATCAGGGAATGGCGACAAGAGAAAAAGTCTGTATATTCTGAAAACAGACAATTTTTTTTCTTGAATATTTTCAACCTGCAGCTGGTTGAACGTACAGATGTGAACCCTGTGAGCCCTCTGTGACTTAAATATTCCCACTTATTTTAGTCTCCAGCCTTTTCTTTGACCATTTTGGGTTATAATTTTGCTGTGGGTAGTAAAAGTAATATTTAATATGGCTTATTTTACTCGGAGGAAAATAATAGAATTAGCATTCCGTTTACTTTACCTGTTATAAACTCAACACCATTGCTAGCAAAAGATCAATTATCCTTCTTAAAATTGAGCTAAAGTATTATTAGTAAGTGTGGGTTTCAGAAAAGATTCTCTAGGGGGAGTACAGTAGTTTGGGGTGTAGCTTATGGGTAAGCTTATACAAACAAGACTTTGGATTTTTATCTCAGAACTATGATTTTAAAAAAGGGAGGGTGTTGTGGGTTGAGATGAATCCTGTCGTATTTTCTGGCCAAACCATCAATGGTAGGTACACACCCCTAAAACAGGGCATTCCTTTGACGTCAGATCAAGGGTTCAAGTCATTAGGTCCCTCGTTCAGTAAGCTAATGTTTAAGATCTTAGCACATGAATCATTCATGGAGTGAGGAAAGAGCCTGCGGAATGTCTTCCTCTGTGGCAGGCATATGGATGAGATGTGGTGTTGGAGGCTGTCCAAAACTCAGATTTCCAGAGAGCTTGGCAGGAACCTGGGGAGAGGGATTAAGAAGTAGGAGGGCTGTTTTCAAGCTGAAAGCATCTGTGCCAGGAGAATAAACCCCCTCCACCTTCCGCCTCTGACGTGCCAAGGCTCTGCCATGGTCTCCTCTAGAAATCCAGGTGGGCCTCCTTTTCAGAAACACAAAATGCAGAAGTTCACATGTACAAAGAGAGACAGAGGACTTTGTAGAAACCTGTCCATAATGGAATGAACAGTTATCCATCTCCCCAGTAGCTGGACTTTTTTTTTTTTTTTTTTTCTGCGACGCTTATGCAATAGCTGGAGTTAGGAAGAATAAGACGAGATCGCGAGCACAGAGTTGTTGCTGGGTGTTCGCAGCAGCCTCCTGCGCAAGCGCAGGCTGAAGTGGTGCCAGAGCAAAATAAACAGTGTGCTGCCTCATCCGCACCAGACCCCAGCTACCAGTGCCCCCCCCCCCACCGGAAGGAGGACAGATGCCCACTGAGAGGTCCGGCTCAGAGTCTGAACACAGCTTCTTTCGGAATGAAACCCACCTGGGATTTGTAAAATCGGTTCTACTAGGATGCAAAGAGAGATGTCACCTCTCCAAACAGCAACAGTTTGGCACCTTTGGTCCCTGCATTTTGGGGGAAGAACGTCAAATGAATAACAGATGTGGAAGGGGGAGATCACAGCAGAGCTTCTGCAAGTGGAAAAATCCACGGTACTAGAGAGCCTTTCCCGAAAGGCTGAACTTGTGTGTAGTCTTTGCGGCTGTGTTGCTCCTTTTGTTTTGGGCTTTTGTTTGCCATGAGAAGCGACTGCTATGCCAGTGCTTGCGTATCTTGGCATCTAGAAAAAATAAAGCAAAAAGGAAATTTCAGAGGAAAGTTATCTTTCCGTTAATAGCTACCATTGTAACATCCCCTGGAAAGAGCTCTTCAAGAGGAAGAGAAGTAACAGTGTTTATTTACTTTCAGTAAAAGGCCCTCCTGCCCCCATTAAACCCTTGAATTCTGCTTTACTAGGACGTTTATAGCTTGTTTTCTTAGAGTCAAAACAGTTATCTAAGAGTGTGGTGCGTGTGTGTGTGTGTGTGTGTGTGTGTGTGTGTGTATGTATGTGTGAAATGGTAGGGCTTTTAACTTCTAAGAGTTGTCTGTAAACTCAAACTTCTGTTTTCAGATATGGTCACATGATGGAGAACACTTATTTTCTGAGGAGTAGGAACAGACTGGGAGTCTCTTTGAAACAGACTGGGAGCAAGAGGTAGGTGAGAATGACTAATACTCTTAGTCCAGCAGATGTTTATAATTTCTTCGGCTGCGTTGCTGAGCTACGCTTGCCAGAGAGTCAGCCACGACCAGTGTGTAATTTACTATGTTTCAACTCTGATGTTTTAGCTCGGACATAAACAGTCAATACTTCAAGAGGAGAAGTATTCTGGAGATCAACATGCTTTTTTAATTTTGAAGCTGCAGGGGGAAAGACTCATCAATGGACAAATAGTGTTCACTATCATGCGATGAATATGGATGCTTTAAAAGGTACACTCTATCTGTGGCCACGGGCATGCAGGTAATCGAAGGCTAACATGGAGCATGGAGGAATTACCACATTGTTCAAATTCTCAGCCATGAGGCTCTTGAACAGCTTATCATGGACTTGCTTTGATCCATAAATCGACTTTGTGCCAAGTAGAGTTTTGAAAAAAAACTTAACGATAGTGTCTGCTTTTTCTTTCTCTTTAGCTTTTGCTGGTAGACAAGGCTTAGGCTGGTCCGCTGAATGAAAAGGTCATATGTATAGTCTCTAGCTTGACGATAAGCAGCTAGCCATTGGATGTATAAATTAATGTAAGACCAAACTCATCAGATCTTAACTTGACCTGCTGACTTGGAGACTTACAAACTCATGGAAATCTTACAACCTCAAGCCATTAAATATGGGACTAGTTTTATCATGTAACATTATTCTGCAGCAGGTAAAACATTTTAGTCCAAAGAAGACATTTATAATTAAGGCATAAAGAAAAATAGATGTCTATAGATATGTTCACTGTAATTGGTACATAAGGAATCTTTTAAGAGCTTATATAGTGAAAAACAGCAATTAGATAGTATCTGAATTGTAGTTATATCGTTAAATTATATACTTAGAACATATATTCCTATGAAAGATTTACTACTTTATCTTCCTTTATCAGATAGGGTGTTAGACTTATAACATTGCATATCTTCAATATGCATGCATGTTTTCTCTGATTGCCTTACAAATGTGTTTGCATTGTTAATATTATTTCTTCCATGTGCATTTCTTCATTTTATGCTTGTGTTCTCAGCAATTGGATTAATGTCAAAATTGGAAAGTTTTCAAAATACTTGGGATAAAATCAAGAAGAGAGTAAGCTGAAAAAAATCTATAGAGGTAAAATAAGATTTTTTTATTAACAAAATATGTCTATCAGAGAACTGTTGTGGTATGGATCTACCCTGATGAGCAAGTACCGGCCCTATTGAAATAGCAGCCTTCCTGATAATTTTTAGTCTGATAACGCACCACAAATTAACAGAGCCTTTTAAAAAGAAGAACATGATGTAAAATGAGCCATATCTAAGTCTTCTTGCAGATGCAAATTGCCAGTCATGAGTTGCTTTAGAAATGACTGGATAGTTTTGAGCTATACCGACTTAAATAAGTATCTTTAAATTGAGGAAAATTTAGATCTTCTTGATTCTGGGAAACTGTGTTCTCATTCTGTTACAGCTGGCCTGGTTGCAAAGACCACAGACTTGTCAATTTGGGAAAGATTTTTTTTTTCTCCATCCAGTCCAACTCCACACTATTATACAGCTCCATTGAAATTGAGCCTGCAGTTTTTGAATAGTAATTCAAAATTTCTTGAGGTAGTCTATTTCTTCTCATTCATCAGAAGATTTTTCTTTTGTGTACATTCATATTGTGGCTATCCTGAATACTTACTCAACTTACATATAAGCTGAGTCTGTTTTTTTTTTTTTTCCAAAAGTCAAACTGATTTTGACAGCTATCACCCTCTGGGTCTTCTATCTATCTATCTATCTATCTATCTATCTATCTATCTATCTATCTATCTATTTATTTATTTTTATTGTGAAATGATGTTTCTGGAATCCTCACAGTCAGTGCTGCTCTGTTTCAAAATATCATACATAAAATGATCCAAAGCAAAGATTCTAGGTCAGTGGTTCTCAACTTTCCTAATCCTGAGACCCTTTAATACAGCATCTCATGTTGTGGTGACTCCCAAATGTTAAATTATTCTTGTTGCTACTTTATAACTGTAATTTTGCTACTGGTAGGAATTATAAATATCTGTGTTTTCTGAAGGTCTTTTCTGTCTTGACCAAGGAAGGAGAACTATTTCTTTGTATATCCACTATGGGGAAATACATTGTGTGATTGATGAGTCAATGAGGATACCCAATTACTGGCTCTATTCTGTAGCATCCCAAGTGTTGGGATTAAAGGAATGTGCCAACCCACCCACAAGCCCTATCGAAATTTAGACCTATGTGTCCAAGTGCTTAGCTGAACTAGGCAATTACAAACCACCATGTTAATAATGAACTTTTATGATATTCAGTGATAATTATAAGCCTGTTCCTTCTGAACTATTCCCTAACTCAATGAATGGCAAATCCACTCACTTATTGAAATCTCTTATTTTTCATCATTATCTTCTTTATTTCCCTCCTTCCCCTTCCACAATTAATTGCCAAGCTTTGTAAATTCAGCTTCCTAAACAACTTCCCATTTTTCTTATTCTGTAGTAACAGAAACCAGCTGCTTGCCCAAGTCACTCTTACTAATCTCCTAAAATCTTTTCATCAGCCTTCATAATCTTTATATAAAGTAGAGGGTTCTGTCTGAGATGTAAATCAAATTATTTCAATCTTAGTGAAAACAATTGGATGAAATTTCATTGCTGTTGAGTTCACAAAGATTTCCATGCTTGGCACTGTATTTTTTTTTTTTTATTTGGCAACCTATGGCCTTGGAGAGGCACATTATCCTTTGGATAATAGGATAATGCCAATTAAGGTCTATGTATGTATATATGTATATATGAATGGTTGAATGTATCTACTGTTTTGTGTTAATGCCATGTGGATATGTCATATGTGGTTCACTTATTATTCTGTCATTGAGTTAATTCTCTAGAAAATGTGGGTGTGTTTTGGTCTACTTTCCATCCATCCATCCATATATCCATCCATCCATCCATCCATTCATTCATAAGCTTAGGTTATCCTGGAGGTCTCATCCATGGAGAGAGAGAGAGACAGACAGAGAGAGAGAGAGAGACAGAGACAGAGACAGAGAGAACAGACCAAAATCCCCAAATACATAAAACCCTCAAATTCAGTTTTTTTTTCCACTCTCAATAACTTCTTGCCCTGGCAGTCCTGTCCAAAGTTTCTACATTGCTACATAACATTACCATCTATAAATTCATATTTCACAACAACACAATTGAGTTACAAAGTAGATAATTTTTCTCCCTTTTACATATTGGAGTTTTTAGAGATTTTCTACACTTTAAAATTTCCCCTCAGTTTTCTGCTCCATTTATGTCCTCTGTTGTCACTAACAATATAGTGCCCCATTCTACTTCCTTGCTGAATGTCATAGCAATATTTAGTGTGACAGAACATTTTCATAGTTCTTTGATTCTACTCTATACCTAGTGTTTTGTTTGTTTTTTATGTTTTTGCCTACTCTTAATGCTTTCTTCTTTTTCTAAAGCAAACCAACCATATCAAAATGATAGAAAAGAAATAATAATTAAAAATAACTTCTTACTCCTGATCTCCCTTTAGTTTTACAGTTATTACTGTTCCTCATCTATTCATAGATTTTTCAGACAACCTGCCACTGCTAAGGGATCTTGCCTGCCTTTTACATTGAGTTCTAGGGCTTGGGCATGGTCAATAGGCTTCTTCATATTGGGTACCTGTTTCTTCTCTAGTTTCATTGTTTCTTCTTTTCAATACTCTGATCTCTTTATATATATTTGTCCTGTGAGCTCAACATATTTGTAAAGATTAAAGCTGTCACTGACTAAGGTAATGCAAGAAAAAACTGTCAAAATAAAAACTCAAACACAAGTCAGTTTTCTATGTGAATTGTGTTTTGATGTTGACTATAAATGTTTATATGGCCAGTTCAGCCAGTGCATTAGTCAGGGTTCTCTAAAGGAACAAAACCTATGTATGCATACATACATATATATGAAATTTATTGGTGACTTACAGAATGTGGATTGGGTGGTCCAGCAATTGCTTTCTCCCGACTAAAAGGCCAACAATCTCTTAATTGTTTAGTCTACAAGGCTGGATGTCTCAGTAGCTCCAATCTGGTGCTGGAGTCACAGGGAATTCCTAGAGAGCTGCTGATCTTCAGTTTCCATTGAAATTCTGAAGAAGTGGGATTTAATACCAGTGAAGAAATGCCTCAGCAAAAGGATGGATCAACGTACCAGTGAGAGTAGGAGCAAGCAAACAAAATCAAATGTTCTTTTATGTGGGTCACTACCAGGTGTGGCCTGAATATACGATGGGTCTTCTCACCTCAAATGACTCATTCAAGAAAATTCCACACAGATGCATTTAGATAGCTTGGTTTTAGTTGATTACAGATATTGTTAAGTTGACAGCCAAGATTAGCTATCACAGTAAATAAAATTCTGTGAATGATTATTGCTATCATTACTTTTTAATGTGAGGTTTTAAGTTTTATCTCTATTGTATATTCTACATTCTGTCTAGCATAAAGAAACACATCATACACACATATATGTAAACATACACACATATATGTGCATAACAAATAGTTATTGAATTAATTTTAAAGGAATTTAAATGTAAAGTAGAATAAAAGTCACTTGACATTTTAATCAGAGTTCATATCTTCAGAGAACAAGCAAATAAATTCAGTGGTAGAAGGAATTTAGGGATTGATACATGATTGTACAAATTAGTAAGAACTACAATGAAACCAAATATGTGGGCTCTGCTTGGAGATGCTCAAATTCAATTGTGCAGATGAACATTTATGCCAAAGAAAATATGTCTGAGGGTAATATTGATGCCCCTTGTTTTCAAAACTAGTTTTAATAATAGGTTTAATTAGAAGTAGCTTTCGTCAAGAGCCTGTCAAAACTGCAGCAGAATCTCAATTTTATAGAAAGTTTAAACAGTTTTTGGTTCAAATGGGGAATTAGTGAGATTTGTCTTATACAGTGCAGGCCAGAAGAGGGTACCAAGACTCATTACAGATGGCTGTGAGCTACCATATGGTTGCTGGGAATTGAACTCAGGACCTTTGGAAGAGCAGGCAAAGCTCTTAACCACTGAGCCATCTCTCCAGCTCCAGATTTGTCTCTTCTATAAATTCTTGACTAAAGCAAATATACCCATGGGAAAGGAGGCTCCAAGGAAAAGGGAGAAGGCAGGCAGGCAAGCTTGCTGTGTGGGTCTTTTTTCTGTCCCAGCATGGTGAGCATAAAGAGTGTAAGTATAGGAGAATTAAAAAGAAAACCCTCCCTCCCAGCCCTCATGGATCCTTGTGCGCCTTAGCAGGAGGGAGTTCCGGCTTCCCTAGAGGGATTTTCAAAACCTTCTTAAAGAGTTGTGTTTTTTTTTTTTTCCAGCTCAAAAGTAGATTCCATCATGCTCTAACACAGTGAGGAGAAATCAATTCAGAAAAGGAACACTGGACACACAGTATGACAGTACTATTGTCCTCCTGACCCTTTGTATTTTGGCTGACTCTACTAGTTAATCTAAATGGTCTTTCTAGGTGGAGCGTCTTCCATCTAAGAAGCCTGATCAATTGAGGGAAGGTTTGACCTGAGTTCAGTCAAAGTCTATTCGGAAAACCCTTTTTTTTTTTTTAAATCATCATGCAGCTGTCTAGACAACAACATAGAGTATAATAAGCTCTGCCATAGCTAAAAGTGTAATATTGAAACATCCTCATCGTAGAAATAACCACTATGGATATGATTTTTTTTTCAGATTCATGACCACATTATTAATTTTATACTGTTTTTCACAAATCAAATGTGCATAGATATTTTAACTATCTTGTGTCCTTGAATCTAATTCTTTCTTCTAGAATTTTCAGTGCATTTGCTTGATCTATCTAACGCCACCTTACTTTCATCACATCCCAGCCTCAGACAATAGATTACCCTGTGCTTTAGTCAACCATTCCTTGCCTGTGTGCCTTATTTACCAAAACAAAAAGGGATATAGCTCCAAAATCGTGGGACTCCTCTATTCCATTTTTCTATATTTCTTAGAGAATTCTCCATTTACATTATATCGGTCAATCGGTGTTTGGTACAAATATTGGTCTGGGAAGTGTTACCACAATGCAGGCACAGATTCGTTTTCTGGGGGCATTTCCTGCTCAGAGACAACCTGGGAAGAATAGAGTCACATAAGTTCAGTACCAAGTGCAACTGAGAGTTTAACCTGGAATGTGGCTTATATTGGAAGCCATGTTTTGTTTGCTGTTTTGCCATGCTTAATTCATGGTTTGCCTGTTATCATTATCTAAGTAGATTTAGCTCTGATTTTTCATTTCCTGTTTTTCTCTCATGATTTAAGAACTGCTTACAAAGCCTTGTTTATATTTCTAAATTAACAGTTTGTGCTGGGGAATAGGACCAAGCAGTGCAAAGAAGAAAGGAAGCACTCAAAAATGAGTCCACAAATGAATTTCTGAGTAATGTTTGCAGACAAAATTGTGTTGTGATTTTCTTTGCTCCTAGTTTCTCATCTGTAGATAACAATGCTGTATGCGTGTCTTTATGGTCTTTACTTTGTCTTTTATAGGCCCTGATAAGCAATTCGAAGCCTGAAAGTAAAGATCAACGTTTTGCATTTCCAAGGTAATATTAGGACTTCGTGGCTGTTTGCACAGCTCCACTTAAAGATCACAATCTTGAACACATTGATGAATAAAAATGTCTTCTTTGTACCTAAGGAGCCAAAGTAAACCTGTAAACACTGAACTGTAGAGAAGGACACTGCACAGTCCTGGCCTTTATGTAAAAGTGTGGATGGGCATAAATTCATTCCTCTAAGGTAGGATGCTGTGCAAAGTAGTTTCACAGACTCATGAAGAAAAACAGTTTAATGTAGAGATCTGAATGGTACCCAGCATCTTTGGTGGTCAAGCATAGTAGAAATAATCATGTCTCTCAAAGATTCCTTAATCCTCGGAATCTATCAATATGTTAAATCTTATGGAAATAAAAGCCTTGTGAATGGTAAAGACAAGGAGGTTAAGGTGAAAGATTATTTAAGTGACTTCTGAGTCCTTAAAGTCAAAGCTAAGGCCAGAGAGACATGACTCGAGACTCCACACACTTGTCATTGAATTTGAAGATGAAAGAAGGGGGCCATGAGCCATGTCATGTGGTACCCCTAACACTGGAGAACCTCAGTTGATAGGAACAAGAACACGCGCATCTGTATGCTTTCTTGACAGGAACTGAATTCTGCCCACAGCCCCAGTAAGTGAGAAATGGACCCTTTTCTAGGATCCCTGTGGTACAATTAATAAAAACCCAGAGACAGATAGATATTGGCGTTCAACTTGAAGGTCAGAAAAGCAAAATAGCCAGCTATTGGCTCTTTCCTCTACCTCAGTCCAAACTGGTGATCCTGCCTCCAGGAATACTCAATATTAGACTGACGGAGAGTTGTTTCTTCCTGTCTTATATTCCTTTTCAGTACTAGGATTAAAGGCATGCACTAGGTCCCAACTCTAGGAAAGGAATACAACCTGAGGCTACCTAGAAAGTGAAAGAACTGCCACAAATTAGATTACTATTGACTATGATGTATTTGTGGCAATAGAAAATAGATACACCAAAAATTAATAATAGTAAGAAGTTACTTGTATGAGTTTGATGTTAAAATGCTTTATTAGAGATTTACGTATTCACATAATAATATTCCCAAACCCCAAAAGTAGATCTAGCTTGTAGTATCCTCTATTTAATTTAGGAAGCCTTGTAACATATGTGTTCTCTGATGGTTTTCAATTTAAATGCCCGGACATCCAAAGACAGCGTTTTTCCTGAAGGACGAAGCAACTGCTTTATGCAGCTCCAAAGACTTTCCTTTGTATATTTCTACCTTAACAACTGCTGGAGAGTAAACTGGTTAAACCATAAATACTTAAATCCCTTAACTTGCCAAACATCACTAAAAAAGCTTCCCTATAATACACTTATTAAAATTAATAAATAATGCTCTTGATGCTTTCCTTGGCCACACAGTATTTTTAAGTCATTATCATTCCATTGTTACTTTAACAGTCTTATCGTTGTGATGTTTTTGCATTTGAGGAGACTCTCAAAGCTAACAAGGTAAATTCGATCCACTATTGGTATTGTAGCAAACGTTTAGAAATCTATTAGAAAATATTAAACCCATTTTTGTAAGTCAGGTTTTCCATTACTCTAGGATTACAATTTGTTTCTAATTACAAACAAAAGAATAGGCAAAGTTTTTTTGAGCTCCCAAATAATTACTAAGAAACTTAATATTAATTGTAAATGCTTGGCAAATAGCTCAGGCTTGATATTAGTTAACTATTACATTTCAAATTAACCCATATTTTTAATCTATGATTGCCATATGGCTTGGTACCTTTTCTCAGTACAGCATGCCCATCTTTCTTCTCTCTGTGTCTGTTTACAACTTCTCTTTTGACCCTTCTTTTCCCCATTATTCTCAGTCTGGTTCTCCAACCTAACTTTATCCTGTTCAGGTACTGGTCAGTCAGCTTCTTTATTAAACCAATCACAACAAGATATAATCATATAGTGGAAAGGCATATTCCACATTTTACCCTTTAGGTTTAATTCAAAGTTAAGGTTTTAACTTTTACATAGTAAGATTATAGACAACAAAAATATTTCTCAAGGAAGAATTGCAGTTACAATAATGAGTCCATTTGTATTTGACAAATTAGAGAAAATATTCTATTACCTATCTTATCTTTGTAACTATCAAGTTTTATACCTAATTTACCTTAATCATGACTAAGGAAAACTTTATCTATGACTATCTAGTTTTCAACTCCATCAAAGACACAAGAAGGGTGAAATGTTACCTAATGACAGGGACATTTGCCTGCCTGTTCAATCACTCCTGGTTCTTTTTTGACATTAGGACATCTAACTTTGGCCTACAGGCCTAGTATAGTTGACAGATTTTTCTGAGAAGCAGAGATTTTTGAAGGACTATACTACCTCTCTTGGAAAAAATTGGCAGTTGTTTTTTTGTTGTTGTTGTTTAGCTTGTTTTCATCGTGCTCATCCAGTTTGGGCAGTATATTATGATCAATTGAGGTAAGGGCTGTTTCTTTGCCCAAATGGCTAGCTTTTGCCATAAAGAAAACAAACAGAGTTTCTTCAATGCCCATCATCTTTTTTGAAGGAGATTGGTGCTGTCAGGAGTAGATGTGTCTCATTTTAATAAAAAGCCTTAGGTTATTAAACATTTTAAATCCACATTCTGTAGGTCTTTGAAATGTTTGAAGATCATCTATCTAAATATATGTTTAACCTTGATAACAAATCTAATATGAAGATAAGTTTGATTATTATAGATGATGATTAATCTGTATTTTTAATTATATATTACATTTTAAAATGAGTTGCATAAACACAATACCCCAAGTAAGAGAAGAAACATAATATAGTATAGTAAAAGCAACTTTAAATTTATATTAATAAACCAAAATTCATATCAATGTAAAATATTTTGAGATTAATAGTTACTTTTTGGATTACAGCAGCTTCAACAATCTACCCTTCTATTCTTTCATTTCTATATCATATACCCCTTTTTCTTTTAGAAAAAGATCTTTAAACTTAACTCCTTTTTTATCTTTTTGTACTATGACCCAGCAATAACAATTTGTAACCAACCCCCCTTAAATGATAATAAATATCCATAACACATCTTTTGGAAATATGGATATCATTCTCTAGATTTCTTCCTGTTGTTTGGGGACACTGGTAATTTCGGAGGAACTTTGAGAAAAATCAGGATAACTTATAGGTCTTGGCTGGAGTGTTCTGTGAGGCTGGATCCTCTCAGTCAGCACACTTGGAGCTGTTCTAGATGCTAGATTTCATGGACCATTCATCTTCATTGATGTCTGGTGCACTTGCACTGAAAAATACATAAACTTTTAAAGATAACATACCTACTTACATTAATGCAAGTATATACTGTGCATTGTACATAAGTCAACCAAAAATGATTTTTTGTTATGTGTCTTAGCAGGTGAAATACACATCACATGTCTTGTAGTTCTTCTTTTTTTATTTCTTTATGTTTGTACTCGGGATTTCAGTGGGTCTTTCTCAATCAAATCAGATTTCTTTTTTAACCCAGAATGAATCCACTGCCTCTTATTTCCTGTTGAAATAAAAGCATAGGCCCTACCCCAAAGCAATACCCATTTTGACTTTCATTATGAAGTAAAAATATTTTCAAACTATATTTGTTGGTTTAATCTAGCAACCTCACAATCCATTGTGTCCTAGCAGCCAAAATATTCAAAGAGAACACAATAACATACAGGATCTAGACTTTCTTGTATATTTTTCATCTTTACATGATTTTCTTCTTTTATATCACTTTACTCCCATTTTAGACTTTATTATTTCAAGGTATTTTTTATATATTCTTTCTCTTCTCTCTCCCAAGCCTATGTTTATTTTATTTATTTTTTTTAAAGTTTATTAAAATATAAAAGTTTCCATTTTCGCCCCTCCTCCCAACACCCTCCCACTCCCCCCACTCCCTCTCCTCTTCCCTCTCCGTCCCTAAGAGTAGTCCGGGTTTCCTGCCCTGTGGGTAGTTCAAGTTCCTCCCCGCTCCCTCCAGGTCCAGGAAGATCTGGATCTCCAAAAATCCAGAATATGCAAAGGAAACAAGTCCCAGAGTCATTATCAATGGCTTTTTAGAAAGACTTCGGGTCAGCCACATTCAGGGAATCCAGCCTCCTCCAGAGAATCTGGTTGGATCAAGCGCTCCTTCAGTCTCAGTCAACTGGCCTTGGTGAACTCTCATTAGATCAGTCCCCTTGTATCAGTGGGTGATCGCTCCCCTTGCGGTTCTGATTTCCTTTTTCATGTCCTTCCTCCTTCTGCTCCTCCTTTGGACCTTGGGGGGTTCAGTCCGGTGCTCCACTCATAAGTGGATTCTAGCCATAATTAAAGGTCTTTGAGCCTATTATTCATGATCCTAGAGAAGCTAAATAAGAAGGTGAACCTGAAGAAAATGCAGGTAGTTTTCCTCCTGGAGATTGGAAATAGACAAGAGTTCTATGTTTATTTTAAATATACTGTGACACATTTAGAGATTTTTTTCCACCTGAATCTGCCTTTACAGCATCTTTGTAAGCTTTTCTGTGTATATGAGCAGTACCCCAAACCTACCACATTGAGCACATTGGTTGGGTTCATGCTGTGGCTCAAGCCCACAATAAATGACTGGGAGATGTCTCTCTCTATACTACAGTCCATTTGAGACATGAAACTTGGAAGGCATGTTTGGTTTCATTTTAGAACCTTCTTAAAAGCTTTCTCAGGTTTTGTGTGCAAATTCTTGCTGAAAATTTGGGTATCATCTAAAGATAGATGTTTCTTTCTGCACACCAGTTCCCAAATAAACAACATTGAGTCTTAAATGCTTGGACAAAAGCTCAACCTTTTTAGTAGCTAATTATTACATTTAAATTAAGCTGTATTTCTTATCCATGCTTTGTCATATGGCTCGATACCTTCTCTTAGTACAGCATGCCCATCTTGCTTCTCTCTTTGTCTGCTTGCAATTCCTCTCTTTGCCCCTTTTCTTCCCATCATTCTCAGTTTAGCTCTTCCACTTAACTTTATTCTGTTCAGCTGTTGGCCAGTCAGATTTTTTATTAAACCAATCACAATAGCAAATATTCACACAGTATAAAGGATTATTCTACACAAAAGATCCAAATAAGTCACTTAAATTCATCCACTGACCTTCTTTCAAACATGTAGTGTAAGAGGAGGGCCCACTTTTTCATCCCGGCTGCCTGGCTAGCTTAGCCCCGAAATAAAGACATAGAAACTGTATTAATTAAATCATTGCTTGACCCATTAGCTCTAGCTTCTTTTTGGCTAACTCTTACATTAATTTAACCCATTTCTAGTAATCTGTGTATTGCAACGTGGCAGTGGCTTACCAGGTAAAATTTCCAGCATCTGTCTCTGGCAGCACCATGGCATCTCTCTCATGAGACAAACAAAGTGGTCAAAATACAGAATCAAGACAGCCAACAAGCATGCCCTCCTCCTACAATGTAGGAATTGGTTCCATGGAAGACAGCATCAACCCTGGAAGATTTGGGTCAATCATAGAGTGATGACAGCCAGTCAATGTTAGGAAGAACCTACTAGGCCTATGATCCATCTGGGCAAGTGACCCTTCTGTGCCATCTACATTAGCCTCCTGCCAAAGTGACTAAAAAGATCTTGAATTCTGAACTCACTACAGGAATAAATGTCAATCAGTTTGAATGAGTATCAAGATCTAGATAATAGAGATTTACTGAAAATGCTTGGGGTGTAGGGGAAATGCCTTATATGGAAACAAAATCTGACCAGAAATTTGAGAGTTCCAAGGCTAGCTCAGGAATTACAGGGAGGGAAGAAAAAAACGTGTCTTTGGAAATCTCTTCACCATCTTGCTCAAGAGACTAAGATCTCAACTTCCTGGAGGGGAAGTAGGCACTAAATTATTTCTCTGTTCATAAGAGTTCTAGAATTCTCTGAAAAACTAACTAGATAAACACATGTATTTAACTAAAAATAAGTAAGGCTACTGCTGATATCTTTGACATGAAGAACTAGGAATTTCTGTAAGGTCAGAGAGCATTTACACTGATTGTGGGCCCTAAAAGTTGCACAAAGTGCTTAGGGTCAGAGAAAGGGAGAGCAGGACCCATATCTGAGTACAGTGGCTGCAAAAGTGCAAGGGAACTCCATTCAGCCACCAAATGCGGAAGAGCTGCAAAGTCAGCAAACCAAAGAAGCCTCAGTGATTTAGGGCAGAGGGACAGAAATCTGATGGAAAGCCGAGCTGTCCTGATCATTGACAAGCAATGATTCAAGCAGAACACATGGACTCTGACCTGAAGAACATTATGGGAGACTATTGTCAAAAATATGTTGGTAAAAGTCTTCTTTCTGAGCACATTTATCTGTAGCAGTCTTCTTATGGTAGACACACTGGAGGAACACCCCTCCCAAGGGTATTCACAGGAACATTCTAGAGGGAGAAGATGGCCTGCAAAGGGGAGAGCAGATATCGTGTGTTAAAAAGTGAGAAAGGGGTTTTAAAAGCAACCACCATTTTCTGATCTGAAGTATACCCAGAAGTAATGGAGAATTGGGGTTCTCTGAAGAGCAAAATATATATTAGAAAATATTAACAAATCTCTAATGTGAAGATAAATGAAACACAAGAGGAAAGTACTCATTGGCTCAAACATATCCAAAAAGTTGAAAGGTAGATACACAGGACCCCTGAATTTTAAATGATTTCTCAGGGCTCTTTTTTTTTCTGTTGGCTTGGCTTGTCCTGCTTCAATATGTTGATTTTCATTTTATCTTACTAAGTTTGATATTGGTGTATTTTGTTGTTATTTCCTGGAACCCTATTCTTTCCTAATGAGAGACAAAAGAGAGTAGTACTGATCGGAGAGGAGATGAGAGGAACTGGGAGAAGTAGCAGGAGGAGAAACGGTATTCAAATTATATTGTATGAGAAAAGATTCTATGTTTAACAAAAGGGGAAATGAAAAAAAAAACAAGTAGATAAGTGATCTACGGAAACACTAAAGATGAGGGAGGCTATGACTGCTTTGCCTTCCATATATTTTCTTACCATAATTGTGTGTGCCTCTGTTTTGTTTGCTGTGGGGATGCAGTGTTGAATTTGCCATTGACTTCTCATTCTTTACAAACTAAGATCTCCCTGCAGGATCCATTGATCATTTACATGGGGGATTTGTGTTTTATATACCAATCCTTTATAATAAACAAGGGGCTGAGAAATGACCAATTGTAAAGTGCTCGCCTGACGTTTGAGGTCCTGAATTTAATTCCCAGCACTGAAAATCTTTTAAAGAGTAAAGCGGTGGATGCATATTGACAGAGCACACCCAGTTTCAGAAATGATACTTTCTAAATGAATGTAGCATGCAGGAAGAAAATGACAAAAGCCACCCATGAAACTTTTGTAAATGTATATGAAACTCGCAGTGCTATGACAATCTACATACACAATTATCAAAATATAAGAATCTTTGTGCGTGTGTTTGCACACATGTGTGTGCATACATGCATGTACAAATATTTTGCACATAGTCTTTACTTCCATGGCACAGAATGGTACCAAAGTAACTTAAATCCTTAGGAAGATTCAATATTTAATGTCTATTTATAAAACCTACATCTCTGAATTCCTTAGTTGAAACACTAACATACAGACACCATTTGGTCTACATCATATTTTCCAGTAACAATTGGTCATAGTCTCTGAACAGGAAAACACTGACTGATAGCTCTGTTTAGTTCAACATTTCTCTAGGACCAGAACTAGATACAATATACCTCATAAGTTCTCTGTTTTGGATGTCGCCACGGAGTTAAAAATCCCACATATTTTCAAGTCTTTCCTTTCTCTCACTCAGTATGCCAAGTTAATGAGGAGAAGAGTAAGATGGAAACTTAGAGAACTTTGTCTTGATTTTAGTCTCTTTTTTAACACTTTCGAGAACAATTGAACAATTCCCTTAATGACTTTATGCTCCAATTTAGACAGCAAATGCACTGACAGGAATATATAATATCAGAGTTCTTTCCAGCTCTGACCACTGTTCTTCTGCATGGAGATTTCATCTATCTCTTACATTTATCTCTTCCTGTGCTGTCTACCCCTTACCCATCACTTCATTTTGACTTCTTTTATGTATATCTTTCATTTATTTCATTGTTAAGCCTTTATTTTTAGTAACTGAGTAGTTCATACTCTGTGTTTTTAACATGGTCACTCTCTTCCTCCATCTCTTCCAGATCTATACCCACCTAACTTTGTGTCATTTCAGTTCTAAAAACATTTGTAGTCTATAAACAAATGTCCATATACTCTTGGGTGTTGAGCCATCCACCAGAGCATGTTCAACCTACCTACTATCAATTATGAACAGTTCCTCAGCTAAGGGTGGGACTTAATGCACCTACCCTCCTTCATGGTGGAATTTGGTCTGGCTTGGGCATGCACAGGTCATAAATATGCTGTCACAACTACCTTGCGTTCATATTTTTAACTGGTCTGATGCATCCAGAAAATACTTGCTCACCTGTCGTCATCCAACATCTCCTGCTTCCTCTCTTTCGTCCTTCTCATTTGCATTTACACTTGAGTCGTGAGAATAATGGTGTGATTGGTAGGCCCATTTAGGTCTGAGCACTCTGAAATCTATTATCTGCACTCTCACCCATTGTAGGCCTCTGCACGAATTACTATCTCTTGCAGAATCTTCTCTGATGAGGTCTGAGGGATGCACTAGTCTTACCTATCTTTCCAACGGCTCTTTCCAGAACAGACATAATTATGGTGATATCATTTTCTTGCTCACAACCCTGCAATGTCCCACTTTTTCCTAAGAATCAAACCAGGTGGTGTGGCTAGAGTGAAAACAATCCCATTATCTCCTCTGTCACTCAGCCACAGTTCTGGAGATGCTGGGAGCATCTTGTTTTCCTTTTACGATTTCTTTCATTTCTAGTCTGTGCTTCACGGTTTGAAATGCTTCCTGTAATTGGAGTTTGTTTGCTTTCTGCTTCTTCCCACTCCACTTTCTTCCTTCTAACTTCCGTTTCTTCCTGGGAAATAAATAACCCATTGTACTGGATGCATTTAACAATGTTGCCTTCACTTTAAATCCTCAATACATCGGTTTATTATTTTGGATATTTTTCAGGTCATAGTACTAACATCTGTTTCTTCTTTTCTGTAATGTATAGAATGACAAGCTTCTTATATTGTTGGAAGGCTTTAAAAACAAAATTTAAATTCTGTTTCATTGCATTTCACATTTTACAAGTTTCACTTGTACTTTAAAAGTGTATTCTGAAAAACCTTCAGCATTAGAGAATCCCTGCTGAGTTTCTTCATGCCCTTAAGTACTGATACTTTTAAATGTTTCCTTATGTATCTTCTGTCCAGAGGTTGATAAATTTATTTACTTATTTGTTTATTTATTTAATTATTTGGTGCCTGTCCTGGAACTACCTCTTGTAGACCAACTGGCCTTGAACTCACAGAAATCCATCTGTCTCTGCCTCCCAAGTGCTGGGATTAAAGGTGTGTACCACCACTGCCCAGCCAGAGGTTGAGAATTTTAATGTGTATCAAATTCGCTAGTCATTTTTATGTGGTAATAATTGATTAGATGAATTGATATCTAATACTTTAATTTGATTAAAAGTGTTTACTTAGGTTATTGCCTTCAATGTTTTGATACTTTTCTACTTAGCACATTTAAAAATGAGCATGACTCCATTTAGAAAGGCATTGTCTTGTTAATGGTTTCAGCTTTAATTCTACCTTGGCTGACATGAATATTGTCACTTCTGTTGTCTTTTTTGTTTGTGTTTTACAGATATATCTCGACTGATCATTTATTTATAACCCATTCCAAATCATACTGTTTTAAGTTTGTCTCTTGTAAACAGCATATTGTTGAGTGCTGTTTTTTACTCCAACCTAAGTCTTTGCCTTTTAATTGGGGAGTTCAACACATTTACATACATTGTCATAACTGATATGTTTGGTCCTACTTCTGTCAACTTGTTTTATAGATTCTATTTTCCGTGCTTCTTTGCCATTTTTTATGTTTTCTCTCTTGATATTTGGACCATATTTTGTTTGCTTTTGTCTTTTGAAAGGATTTAAAAGAGAGAACTTCTGTTTTGAATCCTACCAATTATATCTTTATCTTACACACATTTAAACCAATGTATTTTGAGTTATATTTAAGAACAAAATAATACCTTTGCTTTCATCTTGATGTGCCAGGTTTTTGATTTTCCTTCTACCCCATGCCAACTACTTGTTCATGATTTTTCTTTTCTTCTCTCTTTCATTTTCAATACAAGTTTTAATGGGGAATTGAAAACGGTCTGCTTCTCGTCTGTCATTAATTCTATCTTCCTTATAATTCTTTTCTTATCTGTAACACAACAGAACATTAAAGTAAAAGTCAAACATCTTCTAGTTAAGAACCAATTTGGTGAAATGTGGCACTAGTGTCCTAACTAGTTTTCAAGTGTATTAGCCTTTTCTTCACTGTTTCATTGCTCTTCATGTTCATCTAGATCTCTTTTAAATATCAATGCCTCAGAAAGTCTTTCCGGAACTAATTGAACATAATCACATCTCCATACCCATGTTGTTCTCTTTCTCAGTTCTCTGTTTTTGTTTGTGGATTATGTCGTGTTAAACATTTATTCATGCTGTTGGTTGTTTTTACTCTTTTGGCTCTTTATTTTTTGAAGACCCACCACCCAGATCCCAAAAACCCATATGGAGCCTTATTCCTACTTTTGCATGCCCGGTCTTAGCTTGGTACATTTCTAGTCAGCTGTTCTTAACATAAATTATCCCATATATCTTTTGCCTCTGGGCTTTTATCTTTTACTGTTTCTGTATATTATTCTTTGCTTCTTGCTGCACTGTGTAGCTGTGTGACTGAACCTTAACGTCCTTCTTCTTCTTGTCTTGCTCTTCATTCCTCCACTTCTCAGATCTCTCCTCCATTTTTATTCCATGTGCCTGACAGTTCTGCCTATCCTTTCTTTTGACTTACTATTGGCCATTCAGCTTTTTATTAGCCCAATCTGGTGTTTTAGACAGGCATAATAGTATAGCTTCACAGAGTTAAACAAATGTAACATAAAAGAATGCAACACATCTTTACATCATAAATCAAATGTTCCACCGCATAAACAAATGTACCACATTTCAAACTACAACACACTGGGCTATTTGCTTGTTTGATTCTTTTTATGAATTTTATTAGACTATTGGACTGCAAGTGTTAGAATGATGTCTGCTTTAAAAATGAATTCCAAGCCTAGGATAGTGAATTCTTGGCTATAATTGTTGAACTACATGAATGAGTCAAGAACTAAGCACAGTCACATGAACGAATTAGGCAATTAAAAATAAATATCTCTGATTAAGATAAACCACAGCGACTCATGCTCCCATCTAACACAGTATCTAAACAGGCTGCTCTATGCCATGCTCACCTTGGTGTATTTCTTGGAATATATGTAGTTCACAAACACAGCTTAGAATCGGGTTTGATAGCTGTGCTATCATGATACACATCATCACTTCTAGGCATAGGTTGCATATCTCATTGTCCTCTGTTGTTGAGCATGTTTTCTGGAACTACCCTAAGGGAACTAAGACATTTGTTCAACAATGATGTCTCTTCCTTTGTCATGCTGCAAGTTAATACTCTTATAGCAGAATCCTCATTTTGTGACATACTACTCTGGTATTAAGTTCAGTGAGAACAAGTTGGGTTTTTTGTTGTTGTTGTTTGTTTGTTTGTTTTGTTTTAGTTTCATCGTAAGTTTACCAGGGGCATAGCAGCAATGTTATGGTCAACCAAAATAGTTTAGACCCACTAAGAAGGGAGATTCCTGCATTAAAACACCACCATCACCCAGTTTTCATGTTATTCAATGTGGTTGCTGTGAAACAGATACCATGCCAGCTTTCCCACCTGCTACCTCTATCTGTGGGCTAACTATAGTTACCACCATCTTCGTTTACAGGAAGGTCAACTACAGTTTTCTCCCTTGTGTACAAGTTTGGTTCAGACAGGACGGTTAGACTGAAGGACAAAAGTTTAATTATTTTCGTAGTGGATAAGAGCTGATGCTAATGTACACGGAGATGTTTGTGTGAGCTGTCCCAGATTTTTCCTGAAACACTCTTTACAAAATTATACTTATTATGTACCTGCAAGTAGTGTGTGTGTGTGTGTGTGTGTGTGTGTGTGTGTGTGTGTGTGTGTGTCTAAGATCAGAGAACACCTTAGCTGCATTGGTTCTCCTTCGTTCACCTTGATGTGGGTTTCGGGAGTTAAACTCAGGTCAACAGGCTTGCACAGCAAAGACTTTTTACTCCTGAACTTTCTGACTAATCTGAAACCATTAATTAATTCCCACCAAACAAGCATGTTAATAGCAATATTTAGGTAAAAAGAGGCTGGAGAGTTCATCAGTGGGTGAGAGAGCTTGCTGTGAGAACAAACGCACTTTAACTTAAATCCCCAGGACCCACACAAAATTACAGCATAGCTATGCGTGTCTGGAACCCCAGCATTATGGAGCTGAGACAGGAAGATTCTAGAGGACTTGGCAGCCAACCACCTAAAACAATAAGCTTCAGGTCCATAAAAACAAAACAAAACACCTCAAAAAAAAATAAGGCAAATAGAAGATGACATTCAGAATCCTCCTCTGGTCTAAAAGGAGAGGGAAAAAAACTCTTTAATTTATAATAGTAAAAAAAATAAAAAAATAAAAATAAAAAAATTTATAATAGTAAATGGAATCCATGAATCAATAAATAATGTTGACTGGTAGGCAGCATACAGGAAGTATCTAGTCTTTTCCTGTAGGTCACTGTGTGCTGCTGTCTTGGGCACCTGCAGTGTCTCCCTTCATATCTGCATCCTACCATCCACTGAATGGTTTCTAATCTTCCTGGATCAGGGGCTTGTACAATGCCAACCGTGCATGTTATGAGGGGTACCCAGTGGCATCTGATATCTCTGAACACATTCTGTGTGCTTCCCTCTGGCAGAGTCGCTTATTTTCTCTTAGAGGGGAGAATGTTTTAAGTACAGGTTCTTACTATGTAGTTCTGGCTAGCCTTAAATTCACAGAGATCTGCCTGCCTCGGCCTAACTGAATTCTAGAATTAGGGGTGTGAGCCTCTGCTCTGGGCTAGCACAGAGAAGTGATTATAAGAATTTGTACTTCGTTAGTGAACCTGTGAAAAGAGAACTCTGCACACATTTCCATGTCTGCACCAGGAATTGGGCAAATGAAAGTTCTTCTAGATAGCTATGCTAAGCAACCTTTGGCAGTAGTCGCCACTTAGACACGGAACAACCGTCCTTTATTTAGTCATTGATCTTTAAAGGGCCTGGGATTGAACTCAGGAACTACCATACTACTGATCTACGGTGTCATTGTCACTTCAGAGTACCACTTTCAAGCAGACTGACCCTGTAAAGAGCTGAAGGAAAACATATTGTGAAAGTTGAGACTTTTCTCTATGGCATGCAGAATTTTGTAGAGATTCAGGACACTTTTACCATCTTGCTCTTTTAAATAACAGTTTCTCCCCCATTTCACTGGCATAGGGGTGGCAGTTAACAGTGTGATGTGCCATATTCTCATAGGGGAGTGCAGAGAAGACAAAGGAAGAACAAAATGGATTCATTTGGTCTTTTTTTGTAGAATAGGCCAGTTCAGTGGTAAAATGATGTCACTGTAAAGTTAGTAAACATTGTCATCTATATTGAGAATTTACAGAGAAATTTCTTTCAAGTGGGACGGTATAAACCTGGGACAGTTATGACAATCTGCTCAAGTTCATTTTCAAGGGCAGATGGAGGAGCAGAGACCCAGAAAGAACTATAAGTCACGTTGTCAGTCCCTACCAGAATCAGCACCAGATCTGACCTTTTGTCTCCCATGTGACAAATGGGATGCTGAAGTCCACTGCTGCTTTAGAACCCTTTCCGGAGGGCACATCACTCAGAACAACTATAAGGTGCTGGAGTACTTACCCACTGCGGGGTTTATCTCCTAATCTAAACTCTGGGTTCCCAGAGTAAGGGACATATAGACCCCAGTGTCGGGTGTACTTGTCACACTCAGTGCTTGGTTTTTGTAGGAGTGAAATCACACAGATCAGTTTTCATCCTTTGCTTCAAGTTTGAGCTTCATTGACCTGCTGTTTCATTCCGTTCGAAATGAAAAACGTCCAAAGAGCGATGATTAATGCTCCCAAGTCTGTTTATGTGATGTTTCTTGTGTCATAGACTTGAAGGTATTTCCATATATTTTGTGATTCATGCAGTCTAGAAGCGGAAAGGTGAAATCTCATGACTAATGACGAAGCTTGCCATTTTCATTCTTTGCTATACTCAGTCATTTTTGTTTTCCCTTCATTTCAAATGTTTTGATAGTTGACTTAATGACTTAAAAGGTTCTAATGTGAGAATTTGGGGTTCTAAGATCTTCCTAGGATATTTTCTTCTTAATTCCCTTAAAGAAGGTCCTGACTCTGATTTTTAAAAAAATCTTTTATTATTTCCCAAAAGGAATGTTGTACTATGGAAAAGAGAAGCGTTTTTTTCTGTTAGGGAGCAGATAAAAATGCAAGACACTTTGAAGGTAGGTTTTATAGCTCTCCATGAATAGTCTAAAGCAAACCATGGTGCTGTGTGCCATTTAAGAATGAGAGACTTTTTAAGGAATATTATAGGTTTTCAAGAGGTCACGAAGCTCACCCTAACTTAGCTTCTCTCTCCATTTCACTCGTCCCGCTGCCTATGTGGGCCGAGAGAGTGATATCTCTCATGTTTGGACACAGGTTTTTGCTTTCCGAATTCTGACAATGGACAAATACTGCATCTTCACTTAGGCCACATAATTCTGTAAATTACTTTATCATTATTGAGGAAGAAAAACATTCATCGCTAGATGAAGGCTCTATGGTGATATGCAAGGTATTCATCAGTGTGGCTATGGGACAAGGCCAGTTCAGGCACTCTCTACTCTGCTGCCCAGGGAACAATCTGAGGACCTCTCTTTGGACCTGAGAACCCCTCTAGAGTCAAGTCTCTTGCAAACCCTAAAATAGCTCCCTTAATTAAGATATTTATTTCCCTGCTCCCATATCCACCCTTCCTCCATCCCATTCCCCCAAGCTCTCCCGAATCCTCCCCTTCTCCCTTCTCTCTAACCATCTCCCCTTACATCCACTCCCCAACACCCCTGTGCACCCAAGTTTTGCCTGGCAATCTTGTCTACTTCCAATATCCAGGAGGATAACTATATGATTTTCTTTGGGTTCACCTTCTTATTTAGTTTCTCTAGGATCACGAATTATAGACTCAATGTCCTTTAATTATGGCTAGAATCTACTTAAGAGTACACACCATATTCATCTTTTTGGGTCTGGGTTACCTCACTCAGTAAAGCATTTTCTATTTCAATCCATTTGCATGTAAAATTCAAGATGTCATTGTTTTTTTACCGCTGAGTAAAATTCTAATGAGTATATGTTCCACACCTTCTTTAACCATTCTTCTATTGAGGGTCACCTAGGTTGTTTCTAGAGATGGATGGAGAAAGAGACAGAGACCCACAGGGGAGCACTGGACTGAGCTCCCAAGGTCCAAATGAGAAGCAGAAGGAGGGAGAACATGAGCAAAGAAGTCAGGACCACGAGGGGTGCATCCACCCACTGAGACGGTGGGACTGATCTAATGGGAGCTCACCAAGGCCAGCTAGACTGGGAGTGTTGGAGCATGTGATCAAACTGGACCCTCTGAATGTGGCTGGCAATGAAGGCTGACTGAGAAGCCAAGAACAATGACACTGGGTTTTGATTCTACTGCATGGACTGAGTTTGTGGGAGCCTGGTTTGTTTGGATGCTCACCTTTATAGACCTGGATGGAGTGGGGAGGACCTTGGACTTCCCACAGGGCAGGGAACCCTGACTGCTCTTAGGACTGGAGAGGGAGGGGGAGAAGGGAGGAGGAGGGAAAAGGGTGGAGGTGGAAATGTTTAATAAATAATAAATAAATAAATAAATAAATAAATTCAAAAGAAAAGAAAAGAAAAGAAAAACATTAACATCACTGGGTGAGGGAGTATTCCTTTCTTTGGCAAAAATCTTGAAAGTAATGTACTTCCATCAGAAAAATTTTTATTATCTGTAAAAAAATAAATAAGTATTTTTTTAAAAAAACAAAAGTCTCACAAGTTTCTGTGTTAATTTGGAAACTGAATTGAAGATTTTAAATTGGTAACTTTGTAACACGCTAATAGTTAGGTAATTCTATAAAATCACTAGGGAAGTGAAATGGCAGATATATTACTTAGCTTGATTTAATAATCCTACTTTGCAACCATATCTAAAAACATTACAGTGCACCTCACACTTGTGTATGATTATGACATCAATCAAACTGTATATTAGTAGATAAAATTTTGTATCTTCTTACTACATATACGTATATACATTCTTACTATATGTATTTTCTTACATTTATATATGTACATAAGTTTACATGTCATATTATATAAAATCTATTAATGTATATATAAATGTAGGTGTGTATGTATGTGTATGAGTGGCAGGAAGATAAAGACTTTAACAAATATGGTAGCAGAAATACTTTATTGTTTCTTTGGTAACTTGCCTCAGGGCATAAGGGCATAATTTGGCTTGGTTTGTGTGGGCTGCTTTGATGTCCAACCAATATTGGTACCAACTTCTCAATCTGGCAAGCCATGTTTCAGGCCACTGAACACTGGCTGTTAGATAGATTAGCACAAAAATATTGTATTATTATGAAAATCTAGCCAAATCAACTGAAGTTGGACAAATACAGAAACCAAGCCCCTTGAAAATTACAAAGAACCATAGAAAACACCCTGATCATATTGCTTTTGCCTGTCCAAATAACTATGAGGTGTAGTTGAGGACTACAACCACAAACCAAGTGATGTGTGACTGCCTTAAATCATAGGATCTTTCTGTAGTGTGTTAGACCTTCGAGAACCCAAGTTTTGTCAAGGTATCTGTGTGGGTATGCGTGCAAGAAGAACAACAACAAACAAATAAAAGAAAGCAATAAAATCCCACCTGCTTATTTTTAAGCAACACAGTTGTAAATTTTTTATGCTAGTAGGATGAGACATTTCAATTGGAGTCTAAGACAATATGTTAGATAACAAGAAGCAAGAAAATGAAACTGACTTTCTGAGCATGTGCTATGTATGCACTTGCTTGGCTGAGTCACCAGCCTCCTCCCCAGGAATCAGAAGTTAAGCTAAAATAAAAGCTTCCATTCAGCCCCACTTCAGGGCGACAAAGCCAGAAAGAAAATGCTGGGGAAAGGCTGGTGAGTTCTTAAAGGATTATTTATATCATGTGATTCCTGTATCATCAATAATAGAGCATGCTGACATTAAGTGATAAAATGAAGCAGGTATTGTTCAGAAGCACTGGAGCCACACACACTGTTTGTGATTATCCATAATTTATAACAGGAAAATTCAGATACTATTTAAAAAAATGATTTTTTTCCCAAGGCCATGATAAGATTTCTTTTTCTACATGTGAAATATGATTAGATAAGCTGTGTTGTGGGCTGTTTGGGGGGAATCCCTGGTCCTAATAACCAGCTATAAATATCTTCTTGAGAAGTCTGAATAGAGTTATTTTGACTCTTGGTGGACCAAGTCCATTTTTGTTTGCAGCATGAAGGAGCAACTAAAACATTAAGATAGAAGACTGGAGAAAGAACTGACTTGAGGCAAATTTTTCTTAAAGATGAAAGGACTGAAATTATATCAAATAAAGATCAAACTTTCAAGAAATAAAAGTATTAGATTCACCTGAGATGTGGCAAAATTTCAATATCATATGACAAACAACTTCCTGGGATAAATTCTAATGCTTCGTATAACACCAACAGGCCAAAACTCAGAGCCAGCTTTAAGAAGTTTATCTTGGGCTTCACTCAACCTAATAAAATGATACCTAACCAAGATGTCAATGTTTCCCTTTTGCCCATGTGCTCAATAGACTCCTTGAAAGTGGAAATGTGTACCTTGGGGAATGTAATCACACATTCTTAACTATGTGTGAGTTTCTTTCTTGAATTATGGCTCACCTTGTTTGATCAGGTCTCCTTGCCAAATTGTGTCAAAGCCGAGAAGTGGCTTCACTGGGGACGTCAAGATTTTTTGAAAGAGCCAGGGCTAGAATCTTTGTTGATGTTTCAAAGCAGATAGCAAGAAACCCAGAGAGCTTGTCAACATTTCCTCTATCTCTGACTACTCGTATAGCAAGTACTGTTAATAATGATTTAAATGTGTTAGTCGTCAGTCATTGCTCTTTCTTTGTAAATGTTACCCATTTCATAAATAAATCAAAATGGGCAGACCTTCGGTTTTCAGAAACTTGAATGCTTTTGTTAAAATTGTATGAAGCAAATTCACAAACACATGATTTATATTATCTCAGTGCACCACTGGAGATGATAGAATATACTATTTAAATTAACTTCCCTCCCAACAAATGAAATCAATTCTCTCCTTAGGTTACTTTTCAGCTGCCTTTTGTCTTGTTGCGGAATCTTTCCTATTTCTCTCACTCATTCATCTATTGTGCCCTTTCCTTGATCTGATAGCATTAAACATATAATTAAGTCATAAAGGGGGGAACTGATGAGAACAGCAGATGGTAATTGCTTCCTACATTGGAAAGAAATGATATGCATTGCTACAATTTACAGCTCTCGCCTCATATTTTATTCAGGAACCTTTTATCTCTTTTCCCGCAGAATTATTCTGCAATAAATTTAGACATCTTATCAATAGCTTGGTGATAGTAGCAGAAACAGAGAAAAACTGAACTTTGTGCATCTTAATGTTTAAAATAATTTTCTGTAATAATTGAATTATCTGGCAGTGAGCATTCACACAGAGGACTTCAATATTATCATCCTTTTCTTTGGGTCAAGTCTGTGATGAAAGGAAAAGAAAGACCCTTTAAATAGACAAATTATCGACTGAAAAAGTTTCAAACTAAATGAGAAGCCATTGGTTTGGCTTTTTTTCCTTGAAAAAAGTACACAGGGGCGTTTTCTTGCCAAGTGCATAACAAAGAGTGTAAAGTTGCATCAGGAATCTCTAGACAACTCACCCACAGACTTTTGGAGACATTTGGGGCATTCTGGTCTGGCTGTGTTTACATCTGTGAAGTTACATCCCACGGGATCCACATTACAAAGTGCTAAGCACCAGCAAACCACTCCTGAAGGTCGTTCTGCTGTCTTCCAGAACCCGAGGGTAATTGCTACACTTTAGGTCAGTTCAGTAAGAACAGTAAAAGCCTTCCTTAGCACGGTCACGTGATTTGAGACCATCATTAAAGATTGTGAGTTTTGAATGAATTCAGGTCTGTAGGAGATAAGTAGCCTGTCTCAGTAGTACATGGAAACTGGTTCCTTGGGCTGAATCATCTGTATCCAAGGCAAAGTTGTTAGAGGTTTGGAAGTTTGAAGTATATACTAGTTCATGCAAAATACAGCTCTACTGCAAGTTCCTTGGCTACAAGGTTGATTTTTCTGTGTTTTTTATATACCTCCATGCATTTTTATACACCCAAACCGTGTATACCTGTCTCCAACATGCCAATTCTGCTTAGAACATTGCCATAGGTTCAACACCAATAGTAAGAGGAAAACAATCATTTGTCCAGTGTCTCAGATGTTGCTTGTAAAGAGGTCCCCAGCAGAATAGTGAAAGATTCCATTTTTTCACGCCTTCTAGTCCTTCTCTAGTTCATCTCCCTCCCACTGTCCTAGAAGCATCACTCCCAAGAGGGTAAGTTCTTTCCTTACACCAGCAATAAACTAATTTTGAACAATATGCTAGAAGCCATCTCTCTGAAACATATACATAAACAGGAGAGCTCGCTTAATTTTTACCATATTTTGTAGTTTAGGTGGGGTACAATTTAGTGTATTTATATTCATCATCTTATCAAAGAAACCCTTACTGCATTGCAACTGTTTTCTCATGAAGAGGTATGCTTCATGGAAAAATTAAAAACAAATATAATATCTAGTCCCATTGCTCATCTTAGACAGAAAATTGAAGAGGGGATAGTAAAGGAGATGGAAGTTCAGAGGAGACATGTCTAAGTTAGTCTAAGGAAATATAGTTGTACTTCTAGAACTTGTGATCCTGGAGTTAGGTTATAGAAAGAAATAGAATTACCCAGGCAATTCCAGGAAGGTTCTTATGTACGGTAACAACACTTCTGAAAGTAGGTAGTTGGTTGTGAGCAAGAGAAGAAATGAATGAGGTTAGGGAACTAGTCAGCCACTGTGGTAGCAGTTTGGATGCTTTGGGGAAAATAATTTCATGTCAGAACTCTAGAAATCATTGTGCATCTACATTGCCTGCCATGACAGAACAATGACTTTGAAAGTTTCAGCACATCTATTAAGATTCAAGCAGTGTATCAGAAACTTTTAAATATGCATTAGTCTCGTTATGTACAAAGACTTTATAAAATACATATTATTGGGGAGGTCAGATGCCCTGACAAAGTTCCTGCAGGTAGAAGGTAGCAAAACAAGCTGTAGTAGTCAAACTCTTCTGGTCTGCTTTCTCAACCCATGTGTCTTCCAGTTCATCCACTCAGGAGTAGTATCCCGTTTCACAAGACTTACCAGGGCCAGCGTGTGATGAGCTCCAGTTATACCTGAATCCATTGAGGGACTCAAAAGGACTGTATCTTGCACACATATTCAAATTTGAAGTGTCTTGACGTTTAAATGATCACTAATATAAAGAAATCTTAGATGTTCAAGAACTTGGATCTTTAGCAGAATGATCTACTAGGTAATGGGTGGGTAATATCAAGAAATCAAAAGAAATGTAGACTTCGTGGGTTAGATCAACTGATACTCCCTTTTGCTAGTGTCCTTTGTAATAGTACAACTTTCACTTTGAATAGAGCTTTTCTTGATTGTTTTAGTATACTCAGCATTGCAAAGTGAAGCTGTCACTATTGTAACTGAAAATGATTTGAGGGGAACTTTTCAGAGCAAACATTTCCAAGTGTAAATCCCTGTAAGTTCAGCTGTATCTGAGAAGAAAGCTAAAGAATAAAAATTAAAAACCAAATAAATAAATAATAACAAAAGGTAACAACAGGCAAAGATTCTGGAATACTGCTGCAAAGCAGCCGAAGTCTCCATTTTACCTTCTGTTCAACTGAAAGTAAGATTTTAAAACAAAATATTGGGAGTGTTTCTAATCAATTCTCCTACTTTGGATAACATTCTTGGGTAAAATTCATGGCCAGGAAAAATGCATCCACAGTTTATTCTTGATCTTAGTTGATTTTGAGTTTTCAAATTCATTAAAAGATTTTGTTAATCAAAAAGATTATAAAATAAATGGATTATAAATTCTTTACTATGCCTCACAATACTAAGACTAGAGAGAGTATATAAGTCTTTAAGAGTGCATTATTTCACTTTAATTTCCTAGATGAATAACAAGGCGATATTCAGACTATCTAAAATTGTCTGTTTCTCAA
Source organism: Myodes glareolus (assembly GCF_982192425.1). Classification (NCBI taxonomy): domain Eukaryota; kingdom Metazoa; phylum Chordata; class Mammalia; order Rodentia; family Cricetidae; genus Myodes; species Myodes glareolus. The sequence continues at coordinate 39,894,345 of NC_142046.1, read as the reverse complement.
ATGCACTTCAAGTTTTTAAATGATTAGAACTATGATTTTGAAATGAAAAGAAAAAAAAAACAAATTTCCTCTAGATGTTCTGGCTTGCCTTGCCATTGAAAGTAGGAGTCTGGAATCTTAGTAGAAGTCTGGGCACGAGAAAGATTTGGGTGTGAGTGTGTAGAATGTAGTCTATAGGTGGTGGTTGGAACCATGAGTGTGGGTGAAGTTGTTTATGGAGCATTTGTAAAACGATACGAAAACCAAATTTAGAACTCCCAGAAATGGCAGCATTTAAAGTGAGGAGAGGAAGAGACAAGCTGTAGATGGTGAAAAGCTGGGTGAAGGGATGGGTGAAGACTCAGAAATCCATGAGTAACAAGAGATGGGAAATATTGGGCAGCTACCAGCAAAGGTTGTGGAAGAATGTCTCCCTTGGGATGTGACCTTTAAAGACGAAGGCTTTGTGTGGCAGTAGGGTCTGCCTGATTTTAGTAAGCAGCCTTCCAGGCAATGTCCTCTAGATCTTTGTAAGTAACAGGAGCTCCAGTAAATATTTGCTGTTTGAGTAGAAAATGCCTTCCACTTCTAGTGCAAGTATGAAATCTCTCAAATGGCAGTGTGTCGATCCACCATGTACACTACTATTAAATATATTAATCTCTGGTTGTTTTCTCTAATTTGTATCGTATATTAACTCTTTCTTTTAACAGTGTTAGTACTTTTTAAATATTGTCTTATAGAGTTGCTACATTCAGCTACAAATACTTAGCTCATACCAAAGGCCATATATATCACTGATTCTACTTCCTGTTTTTAATCTACCCTACAGAGATTCCACTAACTCTGTCTCCTGCTTGCTGAATGGTTCCTTTGCCTACGACTGGCCAACTCAAGAACTTTCACTTGCCACAGAACGTGTTGTGTTTCTTAAGCTTTAACTTGGAGAAGTCACCTAAATTTTTTTTCTTCTTGCTCTCTGTCCCCTAGCTTCAAACTGAGCCTACATCATTTCAGGTTCCCCTTTTCTTTTCCAGGTTTTCATAGTCTCGCTAAATTTCAAACATTGAAGTATGTAATGGTTTGAACAAAAATGGCACCCATAGGCTCATAGGAAGAGGCATTATTAGAAGGTGTGGCCTTGCCAGAATAGGTGTGGTCTTGTTGGAGGAAGTGTGTCACTGGGGGGTGGGCTTTGATGTTTCAGATGCTCATGCCAGGCCCAGTGTCATTCTCGCTTCCTGCCCTGCTTCCTGTTATGATGATACTACACTAAATTGTAAGCCAACCTCAATTAAATATTTTCCTTTATAAGAATTTCTGTGGTCATGGTGTATCTCCACATCCATAGAAACCCAAATTAAGAGAAAGTGCATTTTAGGATTAGGCAGTTTCAGACATTCTTTTTTAAACTTACTGACATTTCTCCTGTATTTCTTTATTTTCCATACTCCTTCAAGCCATCATATGTTCCCTTTCTCATGACTGTGCCCCCATGAGTTAACCCTAGTAGTAATTGTTAAGTGACTATATTGTCCTCAACTAGAACAATTTAGATTTTGAAGTTTATCAATCGTAGTAAAAAGCAAGTAATGGCCTTTTCTAAAATTCTTGGGACTGAGAAATTTCTCTTTAGGCTTCCCACAAATGTTCATTACTACTTCCTTTTCAAGTAGGCTTACTGGTCACAAAAGTGTTATCTGTTTTCTTATGTTGCCTTTTGAATTACTTATATTGTACTATTTTCATTTGTTTTTATGGCAAATGTACAATGTTTGAACTACATTGTGTGCTTTAGAGTCATTTAAAAACTGCTTTAGAAGTGAACCATTCCATTTATAACACCATTTCTAAGGGGAAATGTGTGCTGGGCTCCTAACAACTGATTAGCAAATTAAATTTTGGAATCCAACATGCTTGTTAGCAAGGAAGTGACTGTAATTAGGAAGGTAAATCTGTTGGGAGAAAATCAAATAGGTGAGCCAAATTTCAGAAGCTTGTGTTGTGATAAGAAGTTAGTGTATATTCTTGTAATGTGTTACTCCTTCAAAGTACATCCACACACATGGGTTTATTTGAGAGACGCAACCCTGAAATAAATGTCAGGCAACACCTTTTATTTTTATTTAAATTTATTATTAAATTTTTCATGGCAGCAATGTTTAAGTAACATTCTTGTGTTCAGGCTACATGAGGCTGACAGAGCTAGGTCTCCCAGTTCTACGTCCTTTCTAGAATAGCTACCCTGTCTGCTGGCATTTACATAAGCCTTTAATTAAGAACCTGAAGGTTTTGCTGCTTTTGAAGAAAATTTTTGAAAGCTGCTAATTAAATGGGCATGGTCAGTTTGGCTTTCTAGAAAGCAGGTTAGAAGTCAGGCTGAGGAACTGTTTTCTTGAACTTGTTATGCAATAAACAAAGCTATTGAGCAGTCACAATTCTAAAATGGGAATGTGAATAAGGACAAACTAAATTCACAGGATGAATTTAGGGCTCAGCTGGATTTCAGTTGATTTAATCCTCCTTAAAATCAGCTCAGGCAGTGTTAGTTACTTTGGATCAGAGAAATGGGCTCAGAAAGGTTATGTGACTCGAGCCTGGTTACCTAAGTTTGTGAAAGACGTTACAGTGATTTGTGTGTCGATTCGCTTAGTCCCATTGTCTGGGATCTTAACTACTACTCCTGAATTGCTCCTCACCTCTCTGGAGATGCATTTTCATCCTATGAAAAACTAAATTGGCAGGCTACTTTCTGACTCACTCAGATAGACAGTTGAATGATGACAGAAGACAAGGTACCTACATAGAAGAAACCTATGTGAATAGTGTCCTCTTGAGTTTGGTGGTCTGCAGCTGGAGTCTTCATGGAAGGCTTAGAAAGAACCCTCAAACTTCAAAGTTATGAATATTTAATAACACTGATCTGATACTCTATGCAAATTTTTACAGAAGATTTTTTTTTGATCTTAACACTTTTGTGTTTAATTTATTTAAATTGGTGTATACTGGATTTGAGTTTGATGGAGAGAAAGAAGGACCACCATTTTAGAATAAAATTTTTGTTAACTTTTTGAAATTCACCTAGGTAGAGGGAAGCTAAATTGGGGAACTGCTTCCATCAAATTTCCTGTAACCGTATCTGTGAGGCATCTTCTTATTTGCTAATTGATGTAGGCTATTAATGGGAAACAAGAGGTGAACAAGACACTAGTTTCTTTTCACTTAACTCCAAGACAGCAGTAAATATATACTCCCCATGCATTCATGAGAGAAAGCCTCATGGCTGTCACCTGCTGAGGAGTGACTCTGGACTAGCTACATGCAAGAAGAAATAATAAAAGCCTTTTGTGATAAGGGACCCAACCCTGCCAGTTCGGCTCCCACTTTTGGGATATATTCATCCTCTCTAAGGCAAAAACTCAGGAGGCCATGGGATAAATAAGCCACATTTAAATCTGGAACCTGTAGGGGAGATTTGGTTCTCTCTCAAGTCTAGTGCTTAGTTTTTCTGCTTTATCTGCATAGGAGCTGGAAACAAGTTACTCGCGGTTCCCCCCACACCCATCATCTGGCAATGAGCAGAGAGGCGGGTGGAGGGAGACTGCAGTGGAAGTTCCCATTGAGAAATGATGGCAAGGAGAAGCTCAGGTCATCATTACACTGCTCATAAGTACGTCCGTATAGATATGTTTACCCTGTCAGGAAGAAAGTCTCAAGAAGTTCCAGACAGATATACCCTCTGGAATGTTCTGTGTCCTTACATATTATTTTGCTTTATCCTTGATGCCCTTAGAATTTCACATATTTTATGATCCCAGATAAACATGCTGTTGGATAGTATCAATTGCCTTTTTTGATATTTAATTTTTATTTTTGAAAGTACTTACATATGTGTGTGTATTTCTATGTGAATATGTACATGTGAGTATGCTTGCCATTGGAGTTGAGAAGAAGGCATTGGCTCCCCTGAATTTTTGTGAGCTGCCAGACATGGGTGTTGAAAATTGTACTGCAAGACTTCTTAACCACATTTCTCTAGCCTTTTGGCTGTTTCTAAATACTTTTTGAATTTTTGAAATTTATGTCTTGGCAATGCTGAAGCATACATGGGCATCTCGTATATGGCAGTTCTGTTCAACTTGTCCATATATTGGGTTTCATGGTCTAAGTTGATAAGGATGACTGAGCAGGTCTCTTCCTCAAGATGGCAGCAGATCTCATTATAAATGGTTGTGAGCCACTATGTGCTTGTGGAAATTGAACTCAGGACCTTTGGAAGAGCAGTCAGTGCTCTTAACCACTGAGCTATCTCTCCAGCCCTTTCTAAATATTTACTTTTGTAAAAATAGATGACTGTAACTCTTACCACCATTAGAAAAGCTTCTTTGTGCCATGAATACTTGTTAATAAAAAGAGTGAGCCAAAGATAGAACATGTGTACATACTTCTTTCACCCTAAGACTCAGGGAACATGGTAGAAGAGGTAGGGAAGATCTGGAAGGAGTTGAGGAGGAGGAACCTGTACTCAGAATGCACTGCATGAAAAAGTTCTATTTCAGGAACAACAATAGCAACAATAACAACAACAACAATAATAATAATAATAATAATAAAGATTGAAAGAGTCAGAGCTTAGGAAAGATTATTGTGAAACCCTGTTTTCTGTATGTGACAGGGACGTTATATTCATGAATCCACAGTAGCTGTGATTGCCAGCACATGACCTGCACAAGGCCAAGTCCTATTCAACACTCAACATGGGACAGAAGCGAGGTGTATAAGACTCCATCCCTAGCTGAGGAGCTAGTGGAGGTTGACAGCTACTGAGAGAAAGAGGGTTAAGGTATATTGGCTCTGATCCAGTAGATGGCGTGCTACACCAAGGCACATACAGACTGCACAGTTTGGACTGAGTAGGTAATAGAAGAGATGAAGGGAGAAGAAAAGAAGAAGAAAGGGGAAGGAAGAAAGAAAGAAGAAAAGGAGGAGGAGAGAAGAAAAGAAGAAGAAAGAGGAGTGGGAAAAGGGAATAAAATGAGGGAATCTAGGAGGAGTCAATGGAGGAACTGAGGAATAAAAATGACTTAAATACATTGAGTTCATGAATAAAATTGCCAAAATACAAATCAAAATTAATGAAAAAAAAAGTAAAACCAGACGGTGTATGTTGTGCGGTCTTTGTGTGCTAGGTGTTAAATTATTCTGTCTCATTCTTCAAGTTTTGTGTTTATCCTTAACACCTAAAAGACAAAACCCAATTGTTTTTATTTCTGTTTAAGTTGTTTTTCATCTCATTTCACTTTTGTAAATGCAGGTCCCCAAACACTGACTGAGATTTTTGAGTGTTTTCACTCACTTCTATGTGTCTTGGAAAACAACGAAAGTCCCTTACCCCTTAATTGCATATTGCTTCGCCTGTTCATATCTGTCTCCTCTCTCATCCCCTTTCATATTCTTATTGCTTCTTCTTTCTCTCTGCTTGCTGACTGGTGGGAGATCTGATGGCCAATTCTTGCAAAGCTCAGATGCTTAACTCAAAGGCCTCTCCAGGGCTTTGATGCTCAGAACCTTGCTCTACCTTTTTTTGTGTCACCAGTCAGTTAGAGTTTAGAAATAAACATGACATTTAGTTGTTCAGGGCTCATGACTACTTTCTTCCATCATCACGTAAAGCTCAGGTTGGTATTTGAACTTCTTGTCAAAGTACTTACTCATATAACAAATAGTGGTAACAAGTAACAGTAAGATGTATTCTGGTTATTTTTGTTTAAAAAAAAACATTATGTTGACAGGCACATAGCCTAACTTCCACAGTTAGTTTTATTATTTTCCATAGGATAATAGTGGTTTTTAGTTACTCAACCTGTGGTGTCTATTCTGTTTTCTTGACACCCACATATGACTTCAAAGTGAATGCCAAATATTTTATATTTGTTGTTGCAGAAGATCCCTATTTCTGGTAAGAATTTCTGTTTTAATTGGAGTCAGAATGTTAGCTGTTATAATAAAAAAAGTCTAAAATCTTGTTGTCTTAGAGTTTCCTCTCTTGCTGCTCTATACTCCTACTGACCAGATGGTTCACTGATCTATTACAGAAAGATCTCCAGCAGCGTTATCTTGTCCGTGCGTCTTTATGTTCCCCAGACAACATTCTCCTTGTCTGAGCTGACTTCCGCAGTAAGCTATGCTATTTAAGTAGAAGTGCTTGTTAAGTATTAGTCTGTGGATGTCTTAGATACATGGCATGAGATTTCACAGGTATTTATCCTGTTAAACCCAGGCTCTCTAAATATGGGCTTCACAAAACTTGATAATACTTCCTGCCTCTTTATCTACTCATCTTGTAGTGATAAGTGGATCAATTAGTATAAATTCTACTGTATTTCTCTCCACAAAAAGATATTACAATAGAAATAAGCATGGGAACTTCAAAGAGGATGAGGAAGAATGAAAGGGGAGCATGGGATCAGGGTGTTGCTTGTTTGCCTGACTGCTTAACTTGACTGCTTTCAACAGACTGGCTAAAACACTTTAGTGGGGACACTGGGATTGGGCAAAGGCATTTTCCCTAATGTCTGGGGAGACCACTGACTTTGACTTTAGATAATTATTCAAGTCTCTACTAGGCCTATTACCACAAACCTTGGACAAGTTATCTTTCTCAGTCTCAAACTTATCATAAGTTTGGGAAACTAAAGTACTTAGAGCACAGGCCACAGTGATGCTCTGGGAGGTTAAATGGAGAGATAATTTAAAATGGCTTAGAATAATTCCCCTCTTCTTCCTCTCTCTCTCCTTCTGTGTATCTCTCTATGCATGTCTGTCTCTCTCTGTGCCTCTCTCTCTCTCTCTCTCTTTCCCATATTTGGTTTTTCTTACTTTGGGGACAAGGTCTTCCTATATAGCACCAGCTGTTCTGAAACTTGATATATAGGCCAGGCTGACTTTGAACGCATGGTGTTCCTTCTGCCTCTGCCTCCTGAGCACTTGGGATTAAGGTATATGTCACCATGCCTGCCATATGCTTCCAGCAAGTATTAGTCACATTTTGAGACTAGTAGAACTTCAGGGTTGAAAGGAGGATCCTGAGCCATACCTCCTGGGTTCTAATCTTCGCTCTCCTCATTACTCATCATTTACCAACCCAATCTTAATTTCTTCAACCAGTTTCTTTTAACATAATGCATCAAATTTGTCCTTAGAAATTTTCACACATGCATGCAATGTATTTTGATCATATCCATTCCTAAATGACAATCACGCATCAGTACCAAATGGATACATAAACAGATGCTGAAAGTGTAGCCCTGCTACAAGGTAAGTAGTTAAGACAGCACTCCTTCTGACTTCTGATTTTGTAGTCTTGTTTTACATGTTATCCCAGAACATGAATTGGTCCATTAGGTGCTTGTGTCTTACTTTGCTTGTCATTCTTACTCTGCTTGTAGGTACATGTCAATCAAATGATGAGAATTTACAATGGGAGCCTAAATTAGAATCAATACATCTCAAATTTGAAATGACAACCACTTCCGATTCGAACTGGGTGACTTTACAAAGACCAAAATTTTAGAAAGGGGTGAACTGATACCATTGGAGAGAGGATGTGGAGAATTTAGAGTTTTCAGCCCTCACATTGCCCAGGAGATACAACATAGTAAAATAATATCTTATAACATCCTAAAAAGCTGGACAGTTGTTTGTTAACACCGGCAATCCAGTGACTTGGGATTGTTTGCATTAGTGTTTCATAGTTTTTCACAGTAGAAAATCTAAAGGGAGAAAAGAGATGACACCACCCACATTTTGTCTGGAGTGGATATGTATTTTGCCACTTGTCAGAGGGTGGGAATCTCTCTGTTGGTGTAGTTAGAACTTTCAAAATCACCTCGATCAGTGCAAGCAAAGAGGGAAAGTTGAAAGTGCAGTACCCGGATGATGCAGGATCTGCTGTACTTGTGTCATGATCTGAGAAACACTTAAGGCGTTTTAAGTCTTTGGCTGAATGAAGCTGCACTGTTCAGTCATTTCGAAGGGGACTTTCTATGCTGGTGGTTGTCTGACCACGGTGCTCATGTGCCACCTGCACCGAGCATGCAAACACCTAGAGCTTGGAGGAAAGCAGACAGCCATATTCCTTCCTGCAGCCTGGAACTCTTCACATTTAAGCAGAACGGGAAGAAGGCAACATGACCCTACTGGGTGTCCATCACCTTCCATGCCTAAGGGTGTCTTTGCATCATGGACAGAGGACTGGATGGAAATGCAGATAAGGAATGGGAGGTGAGAGGAAGGTAGGCTCCTGTTTGGTTCGTGTCCAAGGGGGTATCTTGCTGCTGTCCGTGTGCAGCAAGATACCCCCTTCACACTTCTCACATTTTAGAAACAAGTGAAAAATATTGCAAGCAATCTTCTTCCTGCATCCTGTTTGCTGTACTCTACATTATAAAAATTCATTTTTACCTATTTTACATTTCTAAACAGCTTTGCTTAGGTAAAATTTAGCTTCCAAACTGTACATATTCAATGTGTAATTTTACAAATTCTGACATATATATTTACTTAAAGACATCATCAAATATGTCATCTTCAAGAAAAGCACTGACATATAAGGACAAAATTACACTAAAATTTAAAGGACAAAAAGGCATATATGATGATAATACTATCTCAGTTAATATGATACTAATATGGATATTTATATCTGACAAATAGAATTTAGGGAATATAGTGTTACTATAGCTTTTCTTAAAAATAATTAACAAATTCATTATAAAAATATAATTATTTGGCATACAATACCAGAACCACAAAATATGTATAGGAATAAAGGATACAAGTCCAAGAAACAGAAAAATCCTCAATTACAGTTAGCTATTTCAGTGCCTTCATTTTAATAATTTATAAAATAGGTGGACAGAAATATAAATATAAAAATACATTAAACTACCAATTCATGTCATAATTCATGTTTTTTCACAAATGATAATTATGAAACCCTTCAGTTTACACCTTTGGGTTACCTAGTTTTTTTAAGTGAATGTAGAACACTAATAAAAATAAACCATATTATAAATATAGCACAAATATCAATACATTTAAATACTGGAGCTGGAGAAACGGCTTAGTGGTTATGTACACTTGATGTTCTTACAGAGGATGGTACTCAGTTCCCAGCACATTCGTAGAGGAACTCACAGCTTATTGTTAAGTCCAGTTTATGTGATCTGATGCCCTCTTCTGGTCTCCAAGGGCACCACAAACATGAAACCACAGGCATACACATAATTAAAATGAAAACGTCTTTCAAAACTGTTTAAAAAGTCAGAAAACACTAAAATGTGTGGGAGGGTTCCGAAGTAAAGCACGACAGTAAATTTATAGCATTAATCACACATAGTAGAAAAAAATAGAGCTTTGATTCAGTGCTTTCAAACGCAACTATTGGTATTAGATCAAGAAGACTGAATCAAACTCATACCAAGCAGAACTAATAAGTATCAGATAGAAATAAATAAACATAAATGGAAAAGCAATAGATAAAAATCAATGACACATAAAGTGTTCCTTTCAAAATATCAATAGTATTGATCAAATTTTGAAAAATTTAAAAGTTACTAGGTCTACCTCTTTATCAGTTAAAGAAAATGCATATGGTTAGTGACATTCCATGCAGAAAATACCAAATACAGATGCCACGATTAACATATTCTAGCAAATAGGCAGTTTTTAAAATGTATCACAAAAATGTCTTCTGGAAAATTAGAGGTAGGGGCATAATTTTCTCAAGTCAAAATCTATGAGGCCAGCATTGGATTTATGTGAAAACTCAAATCCCAAGGAAACAACATACCAGGCCAGTGTGCATAATCAGTAAAAGTACAAATATTCTTACCAGAATCTTAACAAATAAATCCAGTCATACATGTGTGTTTCAAATATATATGAAATGCAAGGATGGTTTAATATTTGACATCAATCAGAAATGACATTAGCAAGAAGAGATGCTAACTTTGATCAGCATCTGTAGAGAAGAATATGGCCATAGGAACTCAAGAATCCAGCCGAGAGGTCCCAGGATCCCAAATCTGATGAGACTGGATCTCTTAAGAAGAGTAGAAGTACTGCAGCAATCTCTCACTGAAGGCAGCATGACTTGATGAGAGACATTATCAACAAAAGCTTCCTTCGGCTCTCCTACCCACAACAATGTTGAGCTGCCTGAAGCCACTAAAAACAGAAATTGGGAGTTGTATTGCAAGGAGAGGTTTTTAAGTTGCCAGAATTAAAATTACCCAAACTTACTCTAGAACAAATTAGACAACTAATGGATACAGCAGAGATGTGGCTTAAATGTTTTGTTATCAGAGAAGGATTTTTAAAATGGACAGTGTCCCAAGAGGTGACAAACTATGTTCTCACATGAAACAGGAGAAACCTCAGTTGAGAATGAGAACATCTTAAAAGAACCATATGGAAACTCAATATTATAAGCACAAAAACAGGTTGGCTGAATGGTAGAATAGAGAAATTAGAAAAATATAGTTAAATTGCATAATAGAGCAATAGAAGAAGAAAATTTCACATGTTTATGTGTTTACAGAGCTTTTCCTTTTTGTTTGTTTTTTGTTTTGTTTTTATTTTGTTCTGTTTTTCATGTGTCTGTTTTTGAAAGAGAGAGAAAGAAAGCCTGAAGTTGGAAGGGTGAGGAGTTGGGGAGGGTCTGGGAGGAGATGAGGAAGTGGAAACCATGATCAGAATACATTCTATGAAGAAAATATTTTGAATGAAAATAAAGAAAGAAGAAAATTCAGAGATTTCATGGTCAGTAGTTCTGCTCTTTATATACGCTACATAAAACTCTTTGGTCTTAAAGGGACTGACAAAGGGTGGACATTTATATTTTCCAGAAGGAATGAAGATTTTTAGAAATGACCATTTCTGGAAAATACCGCAAAATGATATCCTCCAATTTAACATACAGAATATTTGAATGAAATATATTCTTTCAAGAGATTTATAGTGTGTATATATTTATAGTATAGGTAGGTAGGTAGTTAGATTGATAGATAGATAGATAGATAGATAGATAGATAGATAGATAGATAGATAGATAGGTAGATAGATAGATAGATAAAATAATTGTGACTAAAGGTTGGCTTGAGTATGTGGGCAGAGGTGTGTCCAAGCTGTTCATGTTTTACGTTGAGTACTCTTTTGCACCATTGGCCCCAACTGGGCTGTAACAAGCTGAGGATGCACACTGCCACCCACTGCAACCTCTGTATGATACAGAGTGTGTTTACAGTCCTCCAGGCCTGGCATATCCACTCACGTGCTGGGATAAAGCAGGGTTTCACTCTATTACTCCTACCACATTGTCTCAACCAGCCCTCTGCAAACATTTCTCATTGGCATAAAGGATTGCTCAGTTTACTGTAGGAGCTCAGAATATTAACTGAACCATCTTTGCTAATTCAGGGCACCTTACAGCTTTTTCACTCTCTTGAGAAAGTTTTGGTAGCCTTGGAGATATAAGTATATAAAAGTCTAAGTGAGTGCTTACCGATAATAAGTCATAAAGAAAATAGCTTAAAGAATTCTTTAGTATGTCTAAAATTTTACTATTTATTAATCGGAGCAAATTCACACACTAATGAAATGCATGTGCTCATTTGTTTTTGCACAAATTAACATGGCAGGATAGTTGGTAATTCAGGATGTAGAACATTCTCAATGTTCTCCAGAGCTGATGGGTATTTTTATCTTATAATTATCAGTGCTGTTTCACATAAACTCACGGTACAAAATAGCATAAGTATGTTTAAAGCCATTTCATAAATGGTTGTCCATTCTGTATTAATCCCAAAGCAACACTCATTTAGCAATTTTTCATGAAATGTAAGCCAGAAACTTCAATACAACTGTAAAAATGCAACAGTCTAACAATGCAGTCCAAGGCTACACTAATTTGTTACTTACATGCTGAAGACTGATGGTAGAAAACTGTTAATAACTAGGTTAACTGTAATTAAACCCTCATGTTTTTGTAACAGCAGAAAGTTTTGTGTGTATAGTAACGCTCCTGCAATTTGTAACATGACAATAGTGTCAAGGGTGAGCCAAGGATTTTAGACGGCATTTGTTGGTGTTGCATGGTTTGATGTCAGGCATAGTGCAAATCACACATGTTACATGTTTAGAACCAAGTGTACAGTGAAGTCACACAATACAAAATGGGCTAGAGCTCTCAGAAATACTTTGGGTTAAATACACATTTAATTTTGAATTAATGTTTGATCACTGCATGCTCAAACACCTTTGGCTATTGACAAGTGCTATGCACCCCCTGTATTTGGTTATTTGACCGCATATGGAATTGTGACCCCACAGTTAAAGAAAATGGAGACTGATTTCATCAGGTTCCTGCTTTAAAAGGCAAAGTACTTAAGTACATCTTTGTGCCACCTCTTTGTTTCTATCCTCTCAGTGTTTGACACTTGGAATGCTTTTGGGGATACCTGTATCTGACAACTTACTTGTCTTAGATTTAACGAAGAAAAAAAATCACCTTTGCCTACATGTCAGAGTACAATTTTACTTTTGCCTCAGCTTATTAAGGTATAACCAAACTACATTTCTTTGCTGTGATTTGACTGTTATTTTTCCCCTGTGAAGAATATGCCATATATAGGAATGCAGAATTTGGTCATTTTTTTAGAGCCACTAATTCATAACATTACTAACATATCCAACTTTAAAGATAAACCTTCAAACATGGCAATTTCTACCAAAGACATCAGTCCAGTCCAGTACCCAGTTTTCTGCTTTAGGAATTATGAATTTAGAATTAAATGACCAGGATACCATGCCAGAATCTCGAAGATACTGCCTAGCTTGAGACAGAGGACTGATGGTGATTTCTGAAAACAGGCAGCTATCAGGACCTTCTGTCCCTTCGGTCAAAAGGCTGGACCTGTCATTTATATCACTGAATATTCTATTCTAGTTAAAGAGTTCACATGTGACAGAAGAGCGAATGCCCTATGATATGTACAATTGAGCAGGTATGCACAGTTCTTGTAGTAACTTGTCTTAAAGTACCCAATTGTAGATGGACACGATTTAGTAATCAATCCCATACTAACTCAGAATGGGGAAAAATAAAGGGTTTTTGATTTAGGGGTAGACTCACAGTCCTCTGCTTGAGCAGAGAACAGGAACCAAATCAGACTGCAGAGAGAGAGAGAGAGAGAGAGAGAGAGAGCAAGAGCATGCACATTTCTAGTTCCCAAGGTCATTCCAAACCTAGTCCAGCATCTCAAAGGCCGTTGGCTGAAAGAGTTTCCCTATTGCCTTCCTCTTTTGTGTAAATAAGAGAGTTTCAAATCCAATACAAAACTATATACAATAAGAATAGATATCAAGTATAAGAACTAGAATTACAACCAGCATAAACAACATTAAGCAAGAAACATATGCTGAAGGTTTTAATAATTATTTTATCTTAAGGAGTCTAAGTCTTATATCAGAAAGGCCTTGGCTAAGTCATGAGAGGAAAGTAACTAAGACTATCTAGTCTTTAACCCCATTGAAGACCTGAGAAGGGAAATGATATTACTTGAGTACACAGGAAGTGCACTCAAGCAACTTCCAAAATGTGCAATAAATGATAGAGACAACTGGCTACCTGGACAGTCACCCCAAGACTCATTTGCAATGTTGGAGCAATCAATTTTGGCTAAGGCCTAGAGTAAATGACAGATCAGAGGCAGGACAAATCTCAAAACATATTACCCTGTCTTGGCAAGGTTTTGGAAGTATTTTTGTTTTGTTTTGTTTTGTTTTGTTTTGTTTTGTATCCTCCTTGTCTAGTCCAGACACCGTGTATTTTGTCAGTGGTAGAGGCATGGGCAGTTCTTTGCCCATAGGCCAGTTTTGTCAAGAAGAAAACAAGCTCCAAATGGAGTGACTTTGGTGCTCAACATTCTCTTGGGAATAGTTTGGTTCTGCCAGGAGCAATTGTGTCTTACATCAGCAGAACCCTAAGTTATTTAAATGCCATATTTTACAGTTATTTGAAGTGGTTGAAGACTGCCTATCTATGTAGAACACAATCCCTATGTATCTAAAGAACCTGAGTAGTCTAGCTATAGGTATGAGTATGACAAACATAGATGACTATTGACCTTAATTCTTATTACATATATAGTTTAAAGACTAAGACTTTATATTAGAATGTCAAACAATCTTTAAACAACTGTGCAGCAAATGAGGACAATGAACTCAAAATGTAAACAAAGTTTAAGTATCTTGATCAGAGGTAGAAATGTATAGTTCAATATGATAAATATATCCCAAAATTGTTTCAATATTAAAAATGTCTTAGGCAGAGGTGGAAAAAATCATGCATACCATATGACAAAATAACTTTGCATAAGTATACAAATATTATAAACAGAAATAGTAGCACATTCAATATAACAAATATAATTTGAATTTGTATCAATATACAAGAATCTGTACCAATGTAAATTGTGTGTAAATGATTGCTCACAAGTATCTACTCTATTACTATTATTATTAGTGTGAGCAAGCTCACACTAAACTACCTATTGTTCCATCTGTTTCCTTTTCACTTAGCAAAGATGTTTTCCTTATTCGTTCTTTGAAAATCAGAGAGACTGATGTGAAGATAACTGTTTGTTTCTGTTATTCTTGTTTTATTTGAAAGTCAAAGAAGTTATGAGGAGGAGATAGCTTTCCGATTAGCACTTTTGAATTCACTGTTGGCTTCACCACCAAAGAGATGTCTGTCTTAGTTATCATGACCAGTGTGACTACAGTGAGATGTGATGGGAACGCAGGGCCATGATTCAATAAGCACTAGTGTATATTATTTTCAAAATTTCAAAGTATGATGAATTCATGGTAGACACTCAAATAATGGCTTGGGAAAAACTCATTTAAAATTATTTCCACTCCAATACTGATTTGTATGAGTCTAAAGCTAACTTGTAAACAGTATAAGATTGGTACAAAAATAAGGTTCAATTGTGTTCCGAGCCATATGAAAAGACAGCACAGCTCATTCATGCAGCCTGTCTTGGTGCTATTTTGCATCTCTACCAAAATTGTTTAGCCATAATATGGCTCAACCATGCTTCCTATATATAATTAGATAGTAAATTGTTGCCAAAGTCTGTGCAGTTATAATTCAAATTAGTATGGTTTATTATTTAAAGAGAGTTTTCAGTGAATATGATGAATCCCCAACATTTCCTTACAATGGAGTGAGCTCCAAGCTCCCTCAGATTATTGATTTATGACTATTTGTCTTTGTGTTGTTTTTAAGGATTCTTATCCACATAACCATAACTCAGAATCAAATGGTCATATTAAGTATACAGGAAGAGGAAGATTGAATAAACACAGAATCCAGGGCTCTTTCTTCTTCTCACAACCAGCAGTGCAGTATTAAAGTCAACCCCAACTATTCGGACTTTCTTTCAATCATATTGATTCTTGTATGAAGAGAAAATGAGAATTATGTTTGACTTTCGGTAGTGTGTACTTTTTAACATTATAGAAAGCCTCTGTACTATTTGTCAATATTAATCTTAAAGTTCTCTATTCCTAGCATATTGTGTGCATGACATCATCTCAAAAATGAAACCACGCATCTCATCAATTGCTTCTATCCTAATTAGCAGGAATCATAAAATTATAGGAATTCATTATGTTGTGTGAATTAATTATAAAACATTTCTGAGTTGGAAATTGATCTCAATGAAATAGAAAGAAGTTTGCTTTGTCACATACTCATTGGAGAGTAAAAGGAACAAAGTCTCATGGTTTTAGCAGATAATGAGACAGGAAAGAGACTTTATTTTTGCTTTGAAGATTTTTCTCTAGCAATCACATTGGGTATACTATTTGAGACTATGTAAAATGGGAGACAGCAGGAAAAAGCACAGCCTAATTAGATTAATGAGAGAAGAACATGTCTCTTTAACACTTACTATTTCTGATCCCAACATGAACTTCCAACTTTGTTCACATTTTCCGTCTTCTGGCCCATATCAGTCAGCAATCCCTTCTGACAAATTGACCTTTAGCCCTGTGACTTATCCCTCCCTTTTTTCCTCTTTATATCTGTATTATTAAGACTTACAGTTATTAATAATAAATAGCATTGATATCTGCTTTTGCATGCTAATTTATTTGGTATTTCTCTTACTTTAAAGGATATTTTCTCGTTTTCCTATGACAAATGCAAGGTAATAACAGAGTAGCATCTATCAATTTGTCCTTTTTATTCTAGGGAAGTACGAAACCTAGAGCCACCTTGTTTTGCAATGAGGCACGTTTACATCTCCCTGTTTATTTCTGCATAGGAATTCGAGCTGGACTTGTCAGTAACAATTTCCAGAGTAATCTTTAAAAACCTGTGATTCCCTCTCTTATTAGTTTTAATGGCGTCACTGCTCCCTAAGCTTACTTGGAAAATTATTACCTATCACAAAGACAGAAGGCAAACATATGAGATATTGACAGCAGTAGAAAGTGAGTCCCTACGGCTGGTTATTAAGAGCGAAAGTTACTTTAAAAAATACAGTCAATCAAATTCTAAATTCCTCTTGAAGACATAACATGAGTTCTCAAATGTAGGAGCAGTAGAGGAGCAGGGAGGTAGAATATTTGCTTTGGTGGATAGTAAATTATGGACTAGAAAGCAATGCTTAAATCTTAGTATTTGAACTAACCCAAAGCATGTGCCAACCATTGGTGTTTTGTCATAAATATTTTATTATAGAGCAACAATATGAAAATAGAATTCTTCCTGAGTGCCCAAATAGGAGTAAAACTGTTGTCTTACCTCAGACAAATGCAGTCCTCTGCTTTTTCATTGTGTCTGGCAAATTTAACTTAACGCTTAGAGCTACTGTAAAGTCTGTCTGGAATAATTTGCAGTTAAACCCCGAGAACCTGTTTACTATGCAGATTTCTAGTCTCATATTTCAGATCTGTGGGGCTAGACTATGGGTCCTCATCAGATGCTGGTGTTGGCACAAACAGAACATCATGTAATCAATTGATTGATCTGTTTTAACATATGTACATGAAAATATAAGCTGATTTCAGTGCAATAGACCATATGATGTAATAGATCATTGTAGAGAACTTGATTAGAAATAGAAGGTTAAAAAAAAATCACGAGACTTGGGGAAGAGAATAAATAGGGGTTAGGGTCTGATTGCCCTACTGATTAGAATCTGGTGCTTTATAGGGACACTTGTTTTTGAAAACTCTATAGAACTTTAAGTATCCTTAAAGTCCATCTTTGGAAAAAATAAATAAAAATAGCATTTAGTGAGCTGTTATAACCCTAGTAGATTACTTTGCTACATAAGGTGCAAGGAACTTGAATGGGTTAAAAAGGTGCTATCCAAAGCTAAGAAATCTAGTTAAACTAGTAAAGCTGAATAATCAATGATGTGGTATATTAGCAAAGTCTGACGACACTGTGGTGACCTTAGTGTAAGGACACTAGGAGAGGGGAGGGACCTTAAAGACCTGTGGTCACGACAACGACGTTTTGTTGTAGCTTTGACTTTCCCACTGTTCCATGGCTCATTGGTAAAGATGCCAAATATTTCTTCCATGTTACTCAATTATTTTTAAAGCACCAGTTCAAAGAGAAATCTTCTCAATGTCAACATTGCTTCTGAGAGAGATGGATGGAGGAGAGACCATTTCAGTTCGAAGGCTATCGTCTAAATTTACGGCTGCATTGTGGTCAAACAACTATTGACGCCTGAGAGTTTCCAATTGCTGGTAATAGACTGGAAAAAAAGATAATGTGTTTGATCGATCAGCATGAACAAATTTCATTTAGGGGATCAATAACAGTTTATACTTGACAAAGCTGAGGGACCACATTTATTTTTTCCTTTGATTGAATAAATGTTTTCAATGGGACTGCAAAGGTAAGGCAGTCCTAAGCATTTCCTAACTGGAGGCACAGCCCCAGCTACAGAGTTATTGCAAGCAATGTGTATTTAAAACTAATAGACAGAAAACTGGATAGCCAGAGGCTGGGGCCGTTGAATGAAAGTAATGTACAGTTTATTAAAACACAACACATGGCAAGAAAAAGGTTTCATTTTCTTGGTGTCAAGGAATAAAGAAAAAATAGGAAAGAGACCTCACATTTCATGAGCCAAGCTTTCTCTGCCATGTTTTATTTCTCTCTCTCTCTCTTTATTAAGATTAAAGTCTTCACTGGATGAAATAAATTACGAAAAATTAAGAGATTGCTGGAAAAGAGTCCTCACGCATGTGACTTGTAACAACAGGGTGAGTGTTCGCCTAGAGCTGGCCACACTGCTTTCTTCACACACTTGTATACATAGTTGGTCAACTCTTTGCCCCCAAACCATCCTCACATAAAACCTAGCACATAGTCCAGAAAAGGCACTTTGAATGAATAAACTTGAATTATTGCCTACTGATAATGACTCTGCCAAGTGGCCTTATAGCCTTGCATTTGAACTTAATCCCAAGGCCTGAGTTTTGTGGCTGCAGTGGTTGTACAAAACTCATCTGCTCTTCACTCCATAGATGGCAGAGTGACGTCATAGGTCACATGTAACTCAGTGGATCATATGCGAAAGATTAGTTTCCCCTCATTCATTTTGTCTAAAATTGAGGTGGAGCATACTGGGAGGTCTGATTAAAATTAAGTTTTTTTCTTTCACATTGCAGCTAAATGTGTCCTTTATTTTAAAATATAGGCTTTGGGAGCTGGAAAGACGCCTCAGTGGGTGAAGGCACTTGTTACCAAGGCTGATAACTTAGTTTGATCCCTCAGTCACATATAGTAAAGAGACAATGGAACTATTATAAATTGCCTTCTAACTTCTGCCTGCATGCTATAAATGCACACACAAATACACAAAGGTGAAGGCTTAAATAAAATTTAGTAGACTGGTGGTGGAAATACAAGCCTTTGATTCCAGCACTTGAGAGGCAGACAGATCTCTGAGTTCAAAGCCAACCTTGTCTACAGAACCAGTTCCAAGACAGTCAGGAATACACAGAGAAACCCTGTCTTGAAAAAAAAAATTAGACTTTCTACTAATAAGGCAGGCTTGTTTCTATGGGCCCTTAGGATTCCTTCCAAAGAACATTCATTTCACTCAGTTTTCCATGTTGACACTGGAAACACGTCATGTATCTGGGTGTGGTAGTTCTCACCTAAAATCTCAGCATCTGGGCAACAGAGGCAGGAGGATCACTACAAGGTCCAGGCCAAACTAATTTACACACTATATTCCAAAACAGACAAGATATAATAATCCCTATCTCAGAAAGAAAGGAAGAGAGGGAGAGAGGGGAGGAGAAAGGGAGAGAGGTATGACGGGAGAAAGGAGGAAGAAGAGAAGGAACATATTCTAGACCTTTCCATGCATTGCTTCTTTCATTGATGAGTTTCTCTAGAGGTCTTGGACGATCTCAGTCACAGAAAGAATAATCCTAAAAGCACATTGACACATCATAAAAGAACATAGCAATCAAGGTATTTCACTCAGGGGTTTAGAATATGGCTTAAGATACAAACAAAGCAGTTTCCTAGCATGTGTGAAGCCAACCTTTGACCTCCAGCCCTGTAGATATCAATAATAATGTTAAAATATATCTTATGTATGCTTCTTTCAACTCCAGCTTCACTTAGAAAATGGAAGGATGAGGTCTCAGCAGAGTTCGCTTTCACTGAACAGTGCCTCCATTTTCCTCCCAATGGGGCTGGAGTTCTATCATCCTGCAATTAAGTTTCTGATGATCCCTAGGATGAGCTTGCCTTGCAGTGCGGGAGAAGAACCAGTAATCTGTGCAGCTTTTGCTTCCAGCTGCCACAGCCAAGCGCACGTTCCTGGCGCGTGCCTTGCAGTGAAAGCTGAGGTGCTGAGCAGCCGCGCCCGAGGACACGCAAGGTGCCAGGTCTATTTTTAGGCACTGGTGCTCTGAATTGTTTAAAATGCATATTGTTTGTGTACATCTCACAGAGGAAAATGCCAGCTATGAATGCCCCGGGCTGCTTGTATGTCAGATGATGAAGTCTTCAAGTCCTGCGGCTGAGGGGTCATTATCAATGGTACTTCCAGGTCAGGGTGTCTGCAGCAGTTGGAGGCAAGGGTTGACCTTTTGATGGCACTCCGGGCTAACACAGCTTCCTAGGGCATAAATAATCATTTTTAAATTGTTTATTTGACTTCTATTTGTTTAAGGATGCAAATGTATTATAACGTATGTCATTTCCCGAGATTCTTTTGGGAAGGTTACAACAGTTTGCACTGCTTTTCTCTAACTTTTTAAACAAAATACTAGATGAAGAAAGGGGATGGCAAACATTAATAACACGGGTTAGTGCGTTGTCTTTTAAAAGGCTCAGTAATTTACAACGGCCTCTCTGCAACTGCTTCCTTCATTTAAGGGTCAGCAGCATTGACAACACCTGACTGTTTGCCCTTCTCATGTGCTAGCTAAAACTTCAAATGGGCTGTTCATATTTTAAAAATTTAATTTAAAAATTAATTTTCTTTTAATTTAAAGGAGCTTATCATCATGTATTCATAGTGTAAGTTCAGAAGCTTCACGATAGTGTTTCCACGCATGCGTACGACAGGTGTCGCCCTTGCTGACCCCTCTCTTACTCTTTTGGATAACAAGTATCTCCGTTATGTTTCTCTGGTACTGAGTTGACATCTAACATCACTAGGCTCCTTTAGCGTGCGCACTAATTTCGGAGTAAAATAATGAAGCCGGAAAGATAATATTCATGATTTCATTTGGCTTCATTCTATTTCTATCTACCCAATAGTTGCTGTCAAAAGTTTTTTTAAAAAATAATCTCGGACTTCTAATTATAAAAATAAAGTGGAGAAGGTACTAGAAATTTAACCCTGAGCAATAATTAATCAGTAATAATTAATATCAAAGTTACTTATTATTAATGATAATTTGAAGATATACAAGGGATGCATTTGTTTTAGTAAAAATTTGACCTTTCAAGTGGCTTGAAGTTTCTGAACAATCAGATTAAAACATGACTTTAGGTGACAATAACCTTCATAATAAATATGGTGTCAAATAACAATTATGGTGTTTAATAATTAAGATGACCAATGCATAATGGCGCTAGTACATTGGGAATCTACACTTTGATCCTATAATGCCAGGGAGGTTTTCTAGTGCAATTTTTGATGTTTTTTAGGCAGCTTTACTGTAAGGGATGATTCAAGGAGCCAGACTAATTTCATGTTCTCACCTTCTTGAGCTTGACACCCAAACAAACACAACTGAACTACCCTTGACAGGAACTGGAGCAACACAGAATAACTTCGTAGAAGGCCATAGAGGGTCCAGCACTGAGAGTCAACAGTGTTGAATGCCATTCAGAAACCATGCCTCACTACAAAGAAGAGAGGGGAACAGAAAAGACACAGTTTTGTAAACAAGGAGGCAGTTTTTGGTGTTGTTCTGATTCTCTAAAATGACGTGGTTGTCATTATTTGTTGCAGCCATAGTAAACCCCACAGTGTGTGGTAGCTTACATGGAAAATTGCAGAAAAAAACACAATTATTTCTTTAAAAATAAAAGATTTTGAATGATAGTTCCATGAGCTGTCTGACAAAATGGATGGGGCTGTGGCAAAGGTCCCAGCCTGCTCCTGGTGTTGTTACAACCACAGAAGGAAGCGACAGGATCAGAAATCTGATCCACTGAAAACTTCTGTTGAACCTTCGCTTCCCAGATGCGTCTGGTGTATATCCAGACCTAAACATGGCTATGCCTAAGAGTAAAAGATCCTATCAAATAGGTTTCCATCATTCAGTGACAGAGATGTCATTTATAAGGGTCATTACAGCCAAGAGGTGGTCAATACTGTAAACAGCTTTCCTTTAGATTTTATTTCATAATTCTGTTTTTATTTGAATAAAATAAATTTTGAGAATTAAAATCCTCAGTGGTCAAGTGATGTCCACATGGGTGCATTGGAGATAGAACACCATGCTGAACCACTATTATTTGTTCCTTTAATGGTGCAAAGGATTCCATGCCCATTTCTGAGATGCACTGACTTCCAGCAGTCACTGTTAGCATTGTTAAGCAGGCTGGATGTGCAATTCCACATCTCCCCATCGTCACAGTTGAGATTTTGTGTTCTTTTCTCTTCTTCTTTTCCTGCTCTCTCCGATGTTTCTTAACCCCTGTCCCACAGACTAATAAATTAAGTTCCCAGTATGTGGACGTGCTGTCTGCTCCTGAGCCTGTAATGAATGCTTTCTCATTAATCAGAGAGCAAATATCCTGACAGGGGTGTCCTCATTTCTCTAGAAGCCAGATGTCACAGCACTGTCAAGGCTCACTCTAAGTCTTCAGTCTACCTCCGGGCATCCGAGCAAAAATACACCAGAGAAGCCAAGAATCAAAGAAACACTGGTAGAAAATAAGTCCATGAGGGCAGATGCAATGCTGTGTTTATACCATTTAAGAAGACTAAACTCCTTTATTTAGAGCAATGAAAATTATATATGATTATTCTTTACTCTCATGTTTCGAAGAAAGTTAAGAAATTTTCTGAGAGGTTGAGAAGTACAATTAGTATTTATAATAATGCCATCAGTTTAGTGACTTGTTGAATTCAACTTATACCCCCAGACTATCATGAAGATCTGTTTACTCTTCGATTTCACAATAAACATTAACAAGCAATCTATTTGTTTTATTCTTATTTAACTGGGTGGCTTTAACACTCTTGAGGTAAAGTTATTTTTACTCAATATGAAGAGTTTGTTATGTAAATGAAATTTTGGGGGTCCTAAGCCACTGTGGATGTCAATTCACTGACTTTACAAGCCCAGGGTTGGCTGCTGAGGTGACTCGTGTCTGCTCATCTTCAGAATGGCGAGAAATGATTGGTTCTACCATTACCATGTGGTTAAAGTTTTTGTGGGATTTCGTGGTGGAGAATTACATATTTTCTTCTATACTGAATTCTGAAAAAAATCTCAGAAATTTAAAATAGGGAAAATATTATAACTTTAAGAGCTTTCTAAGTGAACAATCAACATAAAATATTGCTGGGAAAATTTCAGATTAAGGTGTGGGTAGTGCAGACTCCAGGAAACGGGGGATGTGTCTTGGAGATAGGAAGACAGGGCAGGAACAGAGAGGAGAATCATGGTCACGAGTCCAATGAGTAAGGTTTGCTTGTATCAGCGTTGCCCCATTACACAAGCATGCTGGTGCTCCTGCCTGAGCTACTGGTTCACCACTCTTGCTAATAATAAATACTGATAAGTTATTGAACATGGAATACATAAAATGAATCCTGTGATTGATGCTCTAAGAAAAACAAGTTTGGGAGCAAAATGAATTGTAAACTGACAGTTTCTACCTTTGGTTCTATATAATATAATATGCAATGCCCTGAACAATCACTTGCTAGGAGGTAATCTTTTGTTAAAATACTACACAGAATTCACCGGAGTTTTCCAGGATTTGAATATATAGGTGAGAGGTCTTTGTAAATGATGATCAACCTAGTGATTTTTATTAGATAACTTATATTCCTTATATTATATTCTTTATATTCATTAAACAATGTGAAGAATAAACTATTACAGAAAGAAAAAAATTAGCTTATGGTCAAATATGTTTCAAGTCATAATAAACAGTTTGCCTTTTTGTCATGCTTTTTGTAGAGTGAAAAGTACTGAA
This sequence comes from Myodes glareolus, assembly GCF_982192425.1. Classification (NCBI taxonomy): domain Eukaryota; kingdom Metazoa; phylum Chordata; class Mammalia; order Rodentia; family Cricetidae; genus Myodes; species Myodes glareolus. Next base: position 39,870,578 of record NC_142046.1, on the reverse strand, counting down.
ATGTTCAGTATGTCTCAATCACAGAAGGCAGAACAAAGATCAGTTGTTACTATGGACATTAGTACCATATAAAAATCATGAGAAAATGAGAATAACATATTTTTAATATGATAATCCAGTAGTTAAGGCAGAATATAATCTTTTAATTTCTATATGGCAAAAGTTTGTGTTTATTCAGAATTTTGATGCCGGGTAGATGGTGTATACTTTAATCCCAGCACTCAGGAGGCAGAGGCAGGCAGATCTCTGAGTTTGAGACCATTCTGATCAACAGAGTGAGTTCTGGCACAGCCAGGACTACTCAGAGAAATTCTGCCTTAAACAAACAAACAAACAAACAAACAAAACAGAAAAAGAATTTGGAAATACTAGTTTAAATTGGAGTAAGCAAGCACTTTTAACTCTGGCAGAGGGACCAAGCAATTCTTTCTGTAGTGTGTAGTGGGATTCCTGTGATCCACTCTGCTCAAGGCAAGTTAATGTTTACATCTCTCGTGGCACTAATATGGGAGTATCTGATATACTGCTGTTCTCTGTGAGGACCACATCAAAATTAAGATGAAGGGTCTAAAGCTTTGTTGGGAAGCTTTTATGGAGGTAATAATGGAGACTAACCTCATGCAACAGCTTCAACCATTTAAACTGCTGTTTTCCAAGACCGCTAGTTACCTCAAAGGATGGTGCACTACTTACTTGCAAAGCATTTGCGTTCCACCAACTGCAATATAAGAAAACAGGCTTCTTAAGCTCCTGATTCCCTTAGGAAGCATTCCTCCTCAGGTCTTGATCTTCCGGACTGCTGTGTCTAGATGGATGTGACATCATGCGCTCCACGGCTGCAAACAGGGCAGTTCTGTAAAGTCAAGCTCAATAACTGAAGGGTTGCTTTAAGACCCACAGTGCCAGGAAATCAGAAGCAGCTTTCAGCTGTGTGGGCATCCTCTGACTCTCCACCTAAGTTGTTCTGACTTGATTAAATGATCAGCGAGTCATCAGGCTTGAGTGGGAGTCTATAAAAAGACAGAGAGAGGGATTCGACGGGAACTCAGGGTGCTTCATAATTCTGTCATTATGCGCAATAGGATAAAGATGAAAGTAAGGCATTTTGGTCTTGTGGGAAGTAGGCTGGAGAGACCCAAGCTGTAGCCCTGGCTCTGTGTGCCACTGGAAAAGCCACTTATTCCCTGACTTTGAAGTCTTGCTCATAAACCAAGAGGTCAAGCTGCGTGCACTTCCCGAATGGTCCTATCACTGGGTGCTTTTATTTTAGCCGCCATTGTTTAACTCCTTCTTTATTTCACCTTCACTATTTGAATTATTTTTAGTTTCCAGTGTCTTATTCTCTACTGTGTCTTCCACATTCATGTAGATTGCACATTGGCGTCCAGTTCCTTAATTCATTCAAATTCCTGACAGAACAAAGAGAAACCTTTCATGTGGCTCTGCAAACTCTTCATGACTTAGTCTTCACTTGCACATCCAGTCTCATGGTCATTCAATCTCTATAATATACTGAGCTCCTGCCCCAGCAATGAGAAGCCAAAATGTGTGAAATCGAATCTTCTTTGGCCTTATTCCTCATTTTGCCTTGTGTAAATATAGAGTTTATGATCTCTGGACTATGTCACCATTATGTTTAGAGTACAGTCCTATGATCATATGTCATTAAATACTCTATCCATGCATGTTTCCTTCATAGGCAGCTGATGGGTCGTGTTTGTTTTGTGTACCTACTTTCTTATATATCTAGCAGTTGCTGTTTGTAGGTCCTCGATACGCACTGACATCGACTTAGAGGAACTAATATTATAAAAAATAAGCTCCTCAAAGGTGGTCATGTCCTTTTATTCAGCAGTGTATGCTACACACTAGAGGAAATTGAAACAAAGCATGCACTCATTAAAATTTCCTTAACCGCTAACAGTTCACAATGCTTCTCAGCTGTGGTTGTAGTCACTGTGTCCTTTGACAGACTTTTTTTTAAAAAAAATTACATTAAAATTTTTATTGAAAAGCTCTGACAGACTTTTAGAAATAGATGATGTCAATAAAATGGAGCCGTGTTATACTTTAAGCTCTATTACTTTAGATTGAATGAGCAGAAAGTTATTTCAATCTTGAATGTTCCCTTTAATTCATTCATATTTAGAGAACAGGCCTCAAAGTTGATCTATTCTATTTTCTATTTTATTTTACAGTCATGATATCAAAAGGGGAGATTTAGACCTTTGCTTGTTGTGCCACATGTGTGATTTACTGTCAGGTAGTGTACTGCTGTTTGTAATCTCTGTACTCTTTTGGAGCACCCTCATTAGAGAAGCAGAGATGGCGATTCTTACCTATTTTGGAAGGACAAAGTGTGTCCAGTGCGTTCCAGAGTGGTTTGTTACCCATACTATGCCATATAAATACACTTTGTTTCTACTCTGTGTATTTTCCAGCTCAGGGTGCCATAGCAAAATTTATTTCTCACCGTTCTGGAGAGTGAGAAATAAAGGGGAGGGCACAAGTGTAGCCATATTCTGGTGAGGGCTGTCTTCCTAGCTGGCAGGCAGCTGCCTCTTTGCTGTTGCCTCAAAGCGGAGAACAAGCCAGCGAGCTTTCTCCGTGTGACTCTTCCACCTGTATAATATCATTTATCTTTGTTAATTCTGCCATAATCAGAATTGTCATGGGCTAGGAATCGACACATACATTTGGGGAGGGAACACGTCAGTATTTGGTAGCATACCAAGTAACAAACATGCATTTGCCCATGGTGTAACAATTTCCAGCAGATAGCCATGCCTTACCCTATATATGTACTTTAGTGAGCTATCTGAATTAATGTCTATAATTATAAACACTTATTCGATATATAAATATACACACATACATGCATTTATATATACTATTTTGTATTTATTTTTATTCCTTATACTTATGAAATATTCGCATCCCCAAATTCCTATCAACTATGCTTAAAGTTTAATTAGGTTCTCATTTTTGGCAAAGAAAGGGAAAAATCTCTACAGTTTTGCTAATGTTATGAATTAGCAGGAGATATTCAGAAATAGAGTTGCCCACATGTTGTTTGAAAATTGTTTACAGCAAATAATGAACAAAGCAAATCAGATTGCCAAAGGCCTAGCTGTTGAGAAAGTGTAGCACATTATTAATTAAAATACCAGTCGGCTTGTGCAGCCCCGCTAGCCTGTGGGTATCAAATGTACGCCACTTGATTGAATCAGGTAGTGGCAGCACACACATTTTTTATTTTGTGCTCGAAGGGATAACAAAAATGTAAAGCTGTTTTTCTGCTCCTTCATTTGAAAAAAAAAATATCATTTTGGAGTGAAGGCCTACCAGCTGCAGCAGACAGGCAGAAATAATATAAAATCTACATTATACCCTTGAACTGTGGTTTAAAACAAGGATCTACAAACTCAGACACTCCCGTGGCATTGTGTTATAGGCAGACCTTTGTCTATGGCTAAGGAAACAGTTTCCATGGAGATGCAGGCTTTTGACAATGGTCACTGTTTTGGCGAAGAAAATTAATCCAAGCAGGAGACCAGTTTATAGTTATAAGATTTTTTTTTTTCTGCGTGGAAGGAGGGGAAGCAAGAGTTGGGAAGCAGCATTGAAGAAAAACAAATCTGCCTTTGGGGTGTTCTTTTTAAGATGCTGAAGTCAGGGAAATGTTTAAGAAACCACCAAATATGTTTCTAATTTCAATGTTGATGGGAATTCTCAGGTGAAAGAAAAAACTAGTAAGGAGAATATGATCTTTTACAACAAACGTAAACATTTAGTTTACCCCTAGGATAAGTCAGGAATTAATGCTGAGAGTGATTTTTGTTTAATTCAAACAGGATGGCTTAATTAAACTAGGGTTGGGCTCTGCTTAGCTTTGCCTTGTTCCAAGCTCTTCACTGGGATCCTATTTTATTTCATACAGTCTCTTTAGTCCAACCTTTGGGCAAATAGTTGACATAATCGGTTTCCCAAAAATGCTTGTATAATGTCTACGAGGCTCTATAGGGCAATGAAGACTATAATCTGAAAGGACTTTTACTCTACCCAATTGGCGTCCCCTCTAGGTCCAATTTAGACAACAATGAAAGCATCACTAACACTTTGTGTTCGTCCACGAGGTTGCTGAGCACCATAAGATCTGTAAGAACTGTTTTCAGAAATAAACTTTACTATAGGGTAAAGTCATGGTTGACAGGAAATAAAATTTAGCAGGTCTACCTGTAAGTTCCTAGTCCTGGTGCCTCTGGGTCTACCACTGACTTCTCCCTGGGTAGAATGTGCCGTGTCCAACTGTTAGGTTGTACTCATGGGCTTGAAATTTCTATGGTAGTTACTTGGGAATCAAATTAACCTCTGTCTCTTGCAAGCAGATTTCTGGATTTACATTCCCACAGCTTTGGAATTCAAGTATGAAATGAAGCCGACTGACTGGAGAACAAATTTATCTCCTTCTCCCTGATTCGTCCGAAGTCGGCCCTACTCTAATACATGATGTTGGCCCGAGTGCTTGTTTGGTGGGACTTTGTTTTAGCATAGAAAGCTTTGCCTGAGTAAGAAAACTCTTCCGTTACCTGGATTGGGAATGACCTGGTATATCCCTTTGACCTCAGGGTGATCATGTACTATTCAGCCACAGTTCCACCTCACTCCCAAATACAAAATACTAATGTCCCACCAAGCCTACTTCCCATTTCCTATGAAACGATGAAATACATTCCTTCTCTTTCCCCTTGCCTTTCACTCCTTCCCCTCTCTTTTCCCCTTCTTTTCATCTCTCCTCCTTCTCTCCCATTTACTAAGTACACATCAAATCTGTTTCTCTTTGCTTTGTCTTACTTCTAGTGTTCGGTATGAGATTATGACATCATTTTCATTTTTGCCTCAACACCATGCCACCACGGCCCCTTCTTCTCCTTATACTTTCCTTCCTCTTGTTTTATGTAGAAAGCAGATTATTTTCTTCCAAATGCCTATTCTTCAATCAGTCAATCAATCAATCAGTCAATCAATCAATCAGTGCCTTAGGAATCAAGGACACATAAACAGGAGCATAAATTGATCAGCAATATCTGAGTAGTTGTATTATTTCCCCTCTCATTTCTCCCAGGCTTTTTTGCAAGGCCATGAGGCAGCAGGCAGTTTTAAAACTACCCTGGCCTTTCTTGTTTTCTGCTTTTCTCTCTCTTATGGGAATGTAAACCATCATTGCCATAGAGCGACTGGCCGTGACCTTCTGTGTTAGCAATTCTGTTCCCTGAAAACTAAAAATAGGCCTAATCTTCTCAACATGTGAGGATCCAAAAGGGGCTCTTTGATTAAGAGCTGTCTCTGCAGCCTGGCATCACTGTCCTCGGGGCAGCCAGGGATGGGGGCGGGTGTGGTGAGGGGAGGCAGAGCTGCAGCCTTGCCATTTTTTATGGATGACTTCTTGTTTTGTCCCCAGAGTCCAGCTGTTTCCTGACTTCTGTGCTCAATTGAGAAGGCCACTTCTGTAGGCAAATACTGTGAAAATTAGGCCAGCAAACATAGGCTATGTCGTTCTTTGCTCTTGAAACTTAATTCAACTTTTTCATTGTTTAAATCGGTTTACATAAATTGTATCCAGATACATTTCACGGGGTATCAGTAAACAAATCTCAGCCTCAACCTCCACACCCCTGCCAAAGAATGTAGGCATCACACATTGAACTCTTCCTCCCCTTTTTTTTTCTTTTTTTTTTCTTTTCCACATCACCGGTTGCCTTTGCAGCGGTGAATGAGATTCCACTTGCTAGTACTACTGATAGCCTCAACACCTGCACATATTTGAAATCTGCATTTGAGTACACATTGGGTCAAACCCTAACCACATGTAGGAACACAGCCAAGTTATTGGATTTCTTGATGATGAATACAAAGCAGACAGTGCACCTGTCTGGGTGCAGAATGGGTTTGCATAAAAATGAAGGAAGAGTGTACATGCCTGAGGAAGGTATTGATTAACAGGATCATCTATATTTGTGAAAAAGAACAGCAATGCAGTTTTTATTTTTATGTAACCATGGGAAGGCTTACAAAACTTGCTGTACACCGTCTACATATTCAGAGTTCTCTTAGTTAAGGCTGGAACCATATAATGAACCATATAATGAATCCATATCTTGCCACATTTGTTCTCCAAAGCAAACACCAGAATATGCCAGTCATTGAGTTACTGGACCAGTAAGGACCTTAAATTCAACAGGTAGCCCTGCGTTCTTTCATCCTTTGGTTAAATGAAGGGATGAGGTTTGGGTAACAGGGCATTTCTTGGGAGATATGAGACACCTTCAAAGCAAGACTGTTTGTGTTGGGTAGGATGTCTCTATACCATAGAATACAGAATATAGTACAGTATAGCCTGTACCGTAGAGTGTATAGCATTATTAACTTTGATTTAAATGGTTGTGATTTCTCCATCTTAGTTAACTGACTTGAGCAGGAATTCCTATGCAGAAGAAATCCTTATGGTACAGAAATAAATTAAATGTATCACAATTCTGTTTGAAATATGAGCAATGATTATTATCTTGCCTAAAATTATCCTTATGAGTCCTACTCACTGGAAAACAATGTTCATGAAGTTTAAGATTGCAGCTATATTCAAGTACATTTGCCTTCACTGTGCTATAGTAACATTAATCTGCCGAGACTGGATTAGGGCAAGTTACTTCCTTTTGGTCAAAAGGGTGGAATTTACCTCTGGCTATGGGTGGAGACCTAACTTTATGAGATACCCAAAATTTAAATTTTTTGTCAATTTGGCCTGTGAATTTCTGCAGAGATGAAAGCTGATTCATCTTAAATCATGCTTAATGGATAGGAAGAATAATTTCCCTAGAAACTCATCCTCTGTATAGTTGACAAGGGTTTGTCACAAGATTGTGTTCAGTCTCTCCATCCTCCTGTTTCTCACTTTCTCTCTCTTTTTCCAAATACGGCCCAAAGCCATAAAACTACAGTATGTTTTTTATAATACTTTGGAGATTTTTTTTCTTTCTCTGAAGCTAACTCCCTTTTGCCTTGTAGCTATTTGTTAAACCACCAATATTTGTTCTTAAAATGTTGGGAGAGAGAAAGAATGAGAGAGAGAATGAGACAGGATTACAGGGCATTTGGAGGGCGATGCGGAAACTTAGTGCAGTTCCTGGAAACTTCGTTCCAGGAAACTCCCTGGAATGGATGAGAGTGATCCTAGCAAAACTCCAAATAAAGGGGGAGAAGGAGCGTGGCTTGGCCTTCTTCTCTAACCAGGCAAGGCTCCTGGTGGTGGGACGGGAACAACAGCCCAACCACAAAATCTTTCACCTACCATTTGTACAGCCTGTAAGATGGGCTGGGGTCATGGTGGTGCAGACCTTGTGGAAGCGGCTAACCAATGACTGGTCCAAGTTGAGGTCAATGCCTCAGGAGGGAACCCAAGTCTGACATTGCCGGGATGGCCAGGAGTCAGAGGCTGGATAGAACCAAACACAACTGAAGAATTACGAAAGTCAATGAAATGATTCCTAACGATATTCTGCTATACTGATCGATTGGCTTCTAGACCAGTCATCATCAGAGAGATTTCATCCAGCAACTGTGGGGGCAGATGCACCCGCAGCCAAACATAAGACTGCCAGATTCAACTAAGCAGAGCTCATAGAGGGCTCACAGAGACTGAAAGGTCTATCACGGAGCCTGTATGAGACTGAACTAGCGCCTCTGTATACATGTTTATACTTGTGTAGTTTGGTATTCTTGTGGGACTCCTGACAGTAGGAAAACAGGTGTCTTGGACACTTTAGCCTGCTCTTAGGACCTTTTTTCTGCTATTGGGTTGCCTTGTCCAACTTGATATGAGGGTTTGTGCTTAGTCTTCTTGTAACTTGTTAGGCCATGTTCGGTTGATACCCCTCAATGGCCTGTTTCTTCCTGAAGGGAAGTAGAGGAGGAGCAGATCTAAGGAAGAAGAGAGACAGAAGGTTCTGGGAGGAATGGAGGGAGGAGAAACTTAAGTTGGGATGTATTGTGTAAGAGAAAAAGAATAATAACATTGGCATATCTTCCTCTCCCTCTGCAGGCAGCAACGGAGATTGACAGCTTGTCTGCCTTGAGATTTTTCTCTTAAACTCTAATAAAATTTGTTCTCGAGCTTCATTCTATGTCTGTTCTAAAATTATTTCATTAACAAGTCTAAGAAGCCTAGAAAGGTGACCTAATAGGGTAGCCAACATGGGCACCCCCAAATTTAACAATTCTGTGTGTGTGTGTGTGCGTGTGTATGTGTGTGTGTGTAAAAGAGAAACAACAGGGGTGGCATGCTTCTAGCTTGGACTATGAATGGCAGTTTCTTTATAGTGTCACTGAATGTCATTGAAGATGCCGTCATCTGCAGGTGGCATGACCTCACTATCTCTCTACTGTGGATTACCCTTCAGCTGATAAGGTTAGAAATTTCCAGGGCTTGGTCATATCACCACAGAACAACACGTTTGTCTCTATTTCACAACACAATCACAACCTCCTTTGCATTTTCAAACCATTTTTCCTGGATATGTTGCTTCCTTGTTGACTCTGCTGAAACCCAACAGTGTGCACAGTCAGTCTTCAGCTTTTCAGGGGTGTTGAGTATGCTCTCCCAGGTGCCAGCGAGACAATCCATCTATCACTTTTCAATGCTTGACTCACAGTGCACATGGAGGTGAGCTTTGTTGCTTAGCTGCTATCTTCATCAAAGGGTATTTTAAGAAAATAGTTCAAATGGTCAAACATGGACAGTTTGACAAGTTTTTCTACTTGTCCATATTACTCTTCAGAGTGTTTAAAACAGTTCTCCCTTTTCATGCCTGGATGCCTTATCTGATTGTCACTCTTGACCCAGCACCTTTTCTTCACTGTGTGCCGAGGACCTTGGAATGTAGGTGTGTACTAGATATTTCAGTTAAACTCCTTACCTTCCGTGTTGGTTTTGACCAACAGGAGGCAGCTGTGTGGGACTAGGAATGTGGGAAAGGGAAATTCATTCTCCCTCACCTTTCTTTCCTCCATTCTGAGGTGTGGCTTTAAGATTGCACTTGATGATACAAGATCATGGTCTCTCTCTCTCTCTCTCTCTCTCTCTCTCTCTCTCTCTCTCTCTGCATATTTTATTTATATTCATTTCTCACAGTTCAAGAAAGCATAGATGCAAATGAAGTAAACATGGGAGGTTGAGGAAACAAGAAGGCAAGGAGGAAGGAAATGGGGATGGGAGAAGAAGGGTAGGTGAAAGGAAGGATAAGAATAAAGAGGAGAGGTAAGCATGAAAGAAGGAATAACATTGCACAGGATCAGCAAGGCAGACTTGAAGACTTGGCTCCTCCAGGCACCTTGCCACACATGTCAGCCTTGGTTATGATGTCGTAGAGAACCTCTGTGTCTTTCTTTTTCATACACCCTAAAACATAATCACTATAAAAACCCAATGAAAATTGATAAAGTAAAAGACAGACTTCCAAAATGGCTATGAAAAGCTAACCTAAGAAGAGACGTACTATTAGGCCATAGTCTATCTATATCTGCTACTCCTTATAATGGAACCTTTGGGCCGTCTAGATTATTTCACATCTTCTACCAAATAAAATGATGAAAAAATTAGAAAAAAAAATGAACAAAGGATACAAAACAACTCCCGCACTGATTTTACTCTAAACTCAAAACTGCTAGAGCATAGCAGTATGTAGTGATGTTTCATTTGGATTTTAATAAATAAAGCTGGCCTGAAGATCAAATGCAAACTTGCACACTAGTCGGCCATACATGCCAGGCGCACACCTTTATTCCCAGAAGCCACACTAGCTAACCATAGAGGCCAGGCGGTTGGGGTGCATGCCTTTAATCCCAGCACTAGAGAGAAATATAAGGTGGGAATAGACAGGAAATCGTTCTCTTTCAGTCTGAAGATTTCATGGAGGTAAGAGTTCTTCAGTGGCTTGGCTGTTTTACTTCTCTGATCTTCAGGTTAAATCCCAATATCTATCTCTAGGTTTTTATTATTCGTGCTGCCTAGTATTCCAGGCGGCTGAACAAGTAAAGGCTCGGGAATACACTGCCTCCCAAGGTACTGTTGGCGGGTATTTAAGCCCTCACAGGATGGAGGTGATAAAGAATGAATTCCTTCCTTTTCTACTCAAATTATAACCCAAAGAGCACATGAAGTTAATATTTGTGTCTTCTATGCATTCATATTGCATGAATAATTAATGACAAGCCCCAATCATTAATATTGGTAAAATAATTATATCCTTTTTCTCTAGCCTCTTTTTTTCTCTGGGATGTTTTGATTATATATTTCTAACAATTTTACAACATAGAATAAATAATCCTAATATCAAAGTCCACCAAGGAAAGAGGCTTTTCTTGCAGCATACAACATTACATGAGACTAATATTTTTCTCAGGATATTTAGTTTTATCAAAATAAACTTTTTTTTATTAATACCATGATCTACATCATTGGCCCAAATTCTTCCTCTAACAAATGGCTAGTTAGCCAAGAAAATAGATACAGTGTTGCTTATTGACAAATCAAAAATCTTAAAATTTGAGTAACCGGTGTCTCTCAATGAATATAAGGCTGGAAGTTATTTAGTTAATTGATGTTCACCCCATTTTCTTTCTGAGAGCCTGATGCACACTTAAGATTGACAGGGAATTTGTAAAAGGCCAGTTTAAAAGACTGAATGCTCATGGACTTCTACAGCATGACTTATTATAACAAAGGAAGACAATTACATGCTTTTACACCCATAACGTACCTTAGCTGCCATGTACTCCAATTGTCTACACGGGCCCAGAGCTCTTGGAATTTGAGGATTTCTCCTGAGAGCTTGTGATGAATACTGATCCAGATGAGCAAAAATTTAGCCCAAGCACTTCATATGGTTAGGATAAACTGAGAAAGAAATATCCGAAATTAAGTAAAAGCTTAGTGAAGAGGGAAAAAAATCTAAGTGCTATGGCTTCTGCTCTGCAGATAAACTTCTCTTGTCTTTGCTCTCATTTTGGGGGCTTGTTGGATACAAAATATGTTAGAAAAGATAAATACTTCTTCTTTAAAGTTTTAACTTTACATTAAAACTTTAAACCATTAAAACATTGATTTCTAATTGGAACCATGATTTGAACCTCAGTCCTACCTTCAGCGGATTCCCTGTTATTTTTCTTAAAGCAGGAGACAGGGACTCCATCACGCTTATATATATAAAAATATGCATTTGTCTAATCTCACAATCCTCCAATTTATTAATTAGAGAGACTGATGTTCTCAGACAGCCCCTGTTTGGTGACAAGCTGACAAGTGGCGACAGTAATAGATAGTATACAGTGATCTGCATATCCCTGGCTTCTGGGCACAGACTTATCTTAGTCTTTACATATATTTTAGCATGTGAATGCTGTATTTGTAGTAGGGACTTTAGGGTCTTTTTTTTCCAAATCTCAACCAATAATAACAAAATATCAGTTGAGAAAGTATCAACTGTTGAACTGGAGGGGGGGTCACACATAGAAAGAGCAAGACTAAAAGCCTGCTCCATGTTTATAGAATTTCTCTTTGGGATTCCTGGTTCCCTCATTCATTCTCAACGTGATGTAATTTCCCATATTAGTGATGAGTGATTGTGCTAAATAAATAAATGGAACACAACTTAGATACTGTTTGCTATTGGATCTTTTACAGTCATGTTTTGTTCCACTCTGGTGAAATCAAATAGATCACAAACCAACATATAAAGAAACGCTAAGTACCCAGAATTCATCTCACAAAGTTCTGGTACATCTTGCTGTTCCTTTATCCTCATTTCTCAACTGTTCCTTAATCACATTGTGAGAAGAACTCTGTAGAAATGTTTTCAGAAATCGCCTATGATGTTGACTGCTCTGATGCTATTCAGATGTGAACTATTTTGATGTGAACATATGAACAAAAACAGAAGAAAAAATAAATGAGAGAATGAAGCAAGAAGGTAAAGAGGATGAGAAGGAGTAAAAGGAGGAGAGGGAGGAGGAGAAAAGACAAGGTGTGGTAGGAAAAGAAGTAGCCACTCCCACCCGGACTCTGTGAGGATCTAAGAGTCAGAAGAAGTCATTGACACTTACTAATTCTTGTCAAATTAGGATGAAGACAGTGAATGAAGGAGTTCCTCTGTTGAACTTCATGTTCAACATCATGAACTTCAGGGGGAGCAATGGCTCACTTTCCGTCTTCCCTTTAAGGTTCTCCTTTGCTCACTCACATTGATGAATATATTCTATCACTATTGTCTTTTACTAAGCTTTCTCAGCCTGCACCTCAATTTTCTCCCTTGGAATATCATCTACTTTCTAGGGCTCACAGCCAATATCATTTACTAATCAAAATGCAGTTGAGGGGCCATTTCTCTGAGTCTTTCCTTACTTCCTCCTGCCTTTATTCCTTTATTGATCTTGATTCTTTCTTTAAATCCCACCACATTCAATAAACAATGCTTTTGGATTATCTATATGACTGTAGAGTGAATTCCATAGTTTCATTCCAGAATTGCTTCTTACATATTACTGGTGGTTTTATTTAACCATATGCAATTGAGTTCTGGCCTGTTTTCATCTTTATTTTATTTAGGCATTCAGAGTAACAGTAGACAATATATTAAGGTTAAATGGCAGTCTCATCAATGAACTTGTCAGCTATTGCCATTGTGGATTTGATTATCAGCAAAGAAATCAATACATAATTTTATGAACTTACTGCAAATTGATTGAAAATCCTGTTAATGCAGGAAACAAACCAGATTAGTAGAGTGCATTAGTTACCTTTCTATTACTTCAATAGAGTTTCATGAGAAAAGCAGAAGAAAAGATTTATTTGGGCTTAGGGTTCCAGAAGGATAAGGGTTCATCACCAGGGTTGGGAAACATGGCAGCAGGCAGTCATGGCAGAAAAGCTGAGAGCCAACATCTTGAATCACAATCAGTAAACAGAGAGCAAATTGGAGATGTCCTGAGTCTCTGGACTCTCAAAGTCTGCCTTCAGTGACATACTTTCTCTGGCAAGGTCATACTGCCTAAACCTATCCAAACAGTGCCATCAATTAGGGACCAAGTGTTCAAGGGTCTAAGGTTACAAAGAATATTTGTCATTCAAACAACTATAAAGATCATGATTATTTTCCTCAATTCACTTCATACATATAGAAAGAATAAAAGGAAAAACAATATAAATAAGCATGATGGAGAAATATGAGTTTTGAAGATGATTGTATTTTACTCCATGAAATAGTTGATGTAGAAAGCAACAAAACCATACATTGTCTCACCTTCCCAATGAGTCAGAGGATGGGCAAGGATATTCATCAGCAAATGTATATGGTCAAGGTTACTTGTGCCCCTTCTCTTCCAACCATAAATGTTCATGAAGAAGGTTTAAGAAAGGGATTACTTTCTTTATTTACATGCCCATAAGATAAGAGCTGAGGTTGAGAATGGGGGAAGAGCAGAATTTCTTATAGATGGTCTATCATTGTCTTTGTTAGCCCCAAATTTTGGCTCTTTGTACAGAAAGTGATTTTGAAAGAGAATCATTAATAAAGAAAATAAGTTGTTGTTTACAGAGTATGGTAAAAAATAGGTGGAAAAGCTTTGGTGACCACGCAATCCACCTATTAGCATGGCACAACTAGAAACTTTCTGTTAAAGTCCACGAATATAAATGCAGGGAAATGGCACCATTATTGCATGAATAAATGAGTTAGTCAATCAATCACTGACAAGGCATACTCTGTAATCAAAAGATTTTTCATGTTAAGATTAATTCCATGTAATACCATTCTAAATATTACATAAGCCCCTTTGACATTGAATTATACTTCATAAGACAGAAAAAGCACTTTTACAGGCCAGAGAATGGTAGACAGTCAGGAACAATTCTCTTAGATTACATGGTCTGGGTGGCCACAGGCGCAGGCCTGGGAATGCTTTAAAAGTCATTGTCTAAAATTGTAGTGACTAGCGATGGGTGCTATTTAAATAATGCTAGTAGCTGACAGCAGCAAGATTACCAGGAAAAAGCAAAACTACTTTAAACTTAGCATATTACAGATGCAACTTATATGAAGTAATCACAGAATAGTGAACAGATAGCCTTCTCAACATATAAACAGTAACAATACACATTGAATGTAAATGCACTGTTTGTAATAGCTCATATTTGACTAGGAATCCAGTAATAAGTACCAAATCAACATAATAACCAACCATAGGCCACTTGAAGTCAGTTCATACCATTCACCTGCCCTCTGCCAAGTATACTCAGGACAGATTTTTTCAAATATCAGAATATTTTCCAAATATCAGAATAGTCTTCTCCCTGGAGTAAAGCAAGGAAGGTCAACCAATAAAATGATCAGAGCCACTTTCAATTCAAAGTGGTGATATTCCTCTTAATTAAAGGATGAGACACCCATAAAAATAATTTTTGGATTCTGTCACTAAATTCCTGCAAAATTATTGGCACAGGACTGTGTCTAGTTCACCTCTGGCTACAATCTTTCTCATATGAGAAAATTCTCATGGAGAACTTACTAAGAATTCTACTATGCAAATAATTTTCTGATTGTTTCTTGATTCATCTGTTAACTTATATTTTACAGAGATTTTTTTCCACAAGTGAAAACTTAGAAAAAGGATAAGGTCTCATGATTCATACTGTTTCAACAGAGAAACTTAGTTCTGTATTTTGACCAGAGTAGATTTATTCCCTGGGAGACTGTTGACAAGGACAATTACAGTTTATTACCAGATGTGCAGTATCAAATTTTGTTATGGGAAAATAAGAAGGCTATGGATTTATACAAAGATAATCTCTCTAATAATTTTCAAAATTTCAGGTAGTCTATAAATGGAAAATATAGAGAAGACATCTTTGCTTGATCTGCATTCACTGATTTGTGCAGAATAGTGGGCTCCTGAGTTAGGACTAATTCTTAGGATGATCAATGAAAAGCTGCATCCACTCTTCTTAGCAGCAAGCATGGATTGTTTTAGACACAGAGAGCCCAGTACCTTCCATTGCCCCTCCAGTTCACCCTGGATGCTGAGGACAGTGCCTGGATTGAATTGCTTGTAACTTTTGTCTTCTACTCAGATGACTCAATCTTCAGAGTAGCAGGGGTTTTAACCTCTCTACCTTCTGCATCATCTTATAAACATTTCCTGAAGTCAATGGCAGTGCGAGGCTGGAAGGACTCCTAACCATTTATTAGAGCAAAGTTGTTACTTATTTCATGGGTGAGGAAACTCCAGGGAAGAAGGAAGAAACTTCATCTGCCTGTTATCTGGAGAAGGAATAAAGCCTGAATCTGATTCCAAGTTCTCAGTCAATGATGTTTGTTTTCTCAGAACTGCATCTCTGTATCCACACTATATGAAGCAATCATAAAGCTCTTTCTACAAAGACATGGGGGAATCCACATTTCTGCATTAGGGTCAAGTTTTTTAAGATGGCAGAAAAAAAGGGAAAAAATTAAAGGAAGATTTGAGCTGTGAATGTGGCTCAGTCTGCACAGCACTTGTCTGGCAGGCACAAAGCCCTGCATATTGCGCAGGTCATAATTCCAACACTTCACAAGTAGAGGCAGGAGGATCAGAAGTTCAAGGTCATTTTATCCAATTGGAAGACAGCCTGGGTTGCCTGAGACTCTGTCTCAAAACAAAACAGAAACAAAAACAAAAACTTTAAGGTGGCAGAAGCTTTTTCCCTAAGGATACTACTGGCATGAGGAAAAGATGCACTGAAATTTCAGCCTAAGCAAATGAATAGGTGTTCAGGCCACAGTCCCTCTACTCTTGGACTATCTCAGTTCATCTGCTGGTTTTTGCATTTTTTAAATAGTTAGATGCACTCCTCTGAGAGAAGAAATGACCGGCATTCAGATGACAGTTTGGAATGTGTTGTAAAGAATTTTTTCATTGTTGTAAGATAAGGAGATGACATTTATAAGCACATTTGTCTTGGTGTGACAAAGCTAAGGAGTGAAACTTGCTTAATGTTGTGATCATATGACCAATATGGTCATTCTTCCATTGAAAATGAGTAGCCTATGCCATGTTGAACATCAGTCCTTACCAGCACTTAAATCTCATTCCTAAGAACAGAGAGGAGCATGGCAGTGAGAGCAAAATCATAACTCTCATTCCTCCCAGGAGGCAGTCTGTTGCACACACCCCTGTCAGAGTTAGTCAGGTGCCATTCACTCCAGGTGTTTCTGAAGCCCCATGCTTCTCCTGCAGAGGCTTTCCCGCTGCTCTGCAAACGCAGTGCTCACAATGCTATACGAGGATTACTCCTGTCTGTCACACCCTTCCCATACCCTCTTCCCTTGACCTTCACGTCCATGACCTTCTAACAAATTCTCTAGTTGGCTTTATCACTCAGGATTTCCCCTCACCCATAAGGGTGCCTGTTCTCATTTTTCTAAGTCTCCATTTGATTGTAATCTTCAGATGTTTTGAAGGTGTCCTAAGACAATAATCGTTAAAATGAAGTACATCTTTAAATGGTGATGCAGAAGCCACACACATATGCACACATTCATATAGAAACAGAATGAAATACAACCTATAGGACACTTACTATATTGCTGTGTTCTATAACAGCTAATTCTTAAAAATAAATAGATAAATAATCATACTGATTTCAAAGATCAATAAAATACCACTACTCTAAGTTTGAAAACATTCTCTTCTAGGTGTTGGAGAGATGGTTTAATGGTTAAGAGTTGCTCTTCCAGAGGGTCCAGGTTTAATTTCCAGCATCTATGTGGTCACTAACTCTAACCCCAAGGAATCCAATGCCTGCTTTTGGCCTCTACAGACAC
The DNA here is from genome assembly GCF_982192425.1 of Myodes glareolus. Taxonomy (NCBI): domain Eukaryota; kingdom Metazoa; phylum Chordata; class Mammalia; order Rodentia; family Cricetidae; genus Myodes; species Myodes glareolus. Next base: position 39,853,668 of record NC_142046.1, on the reverse strand, counting down.
TCTGCACACATAGTATCTAGACATACATTTAGACAAAACACTCATACACGTGCAACAAAAATAAATACATTCTAAAACAATTCTCTCCTATTTGACGAACAAGCTCCCACCACTATTTTTGCATCTCCAATGCCTAATACACGGTGATATTTTTGAGAGTTTTTATTTTCTTAAATAGCACATTGTACTGTCTTTCTTGTCTACATTGGCCATAACTTTGAAATATCTCTATTTTTTGACTTTTGGGAAAGACAAGAATCAAGAACATATGGACTCTATTTTCAACATGATCACTCTTTAATTTTTTTATATTTTTAGTTAAAATAGAATTATATCACTTTCTCCCTTCTGCTCCTCCACTAACTCCTCCCATGCACCTTGCTCTCTAATTGATAGCATATTTTTCTTTATTATTATTATTATTCTTAATTATTATTGTTACACATATCTGAATATAATTATACAAATACAACCTGCTGAGTCCATTTTGTTGTGGTGGTGGTGTGTTTATAGTTTTGGGGCTGCCTACTTTGTATTGATGGTCACTCTTCTTAAGAGGACAGAGCCAATGAACATCCAAGTTCAAGTCAATTCATTATCACACTTTGTATCAGAAGAAATGGTGTCATCATTTTGAGTCCTTAAAATTTTATCATTAGCTGATTTTAAGCCTAAAGGTGGTTTTAATATAACCAAAATGCTTTTATAAAGCAAGCAAAGGTACCTGTCGGATCACCTAACTATGGTTCTTTGGCCCATCCTTGTGTTCATATGTAGTTTCTTGTTTCTAGTGTTTGACAGACTATCCATTTCATATTATAAATTTTGTGGTCAAAGTCCAGACCCTAGATTCTTAACAGATATTAATAATAACACTAGAAATATTTTTCTTGGTCTAATGGCAACCTTGTCATCCCATTGTACCCAGGGGTAAATAGAACACTCAGTTCAGCTCATATGCTCCTTATGAGCCCTAGAGAGAATAAATTAACCCTTTGCTTCATGCTAATGGATGAGTAGAAAGGGGAGGCTGGCAGGAAGTCAGTTATTACTAACTTATGAATTCGCCTGTCAATTTATTGCTTTGCTTTGTGAGAATCTCCATGGAGTTACCATTGGGTAATAATGAAAAGATTACAATGTCTTGTTCCTCATATGTTCTGGGAACTTGTGGTGGCACACAGGTTCCCCCAACAACACGCCATTTCTTATTAAAAGAAAGCATGGGACTGAGCAGAAAACTCTGTCAAAATAATAAAGGATGGTAACTTGGCTTAGTGAACCTCCAGTATTCATTCTACAGACTGAAATGTCTCCTAACCCACCCCACACACCCATAAACATTGTCTCCAGTGTTAAAAAGAGGGAAGGGAACACTCAGAGACAGCCCAACACTAAAAATAAATAAATAGATAAATGAATAACACAGGAGAGAACCTCAGCAAGAGTACTGAAGGGAAGTGCCTGCTATTTGAGACATTAAAAAGGACTTCAAATATTTCCTAAATTCCCGAGGCTTCACTACACAGTCCTAAACCACAATTACAGAACAGAGTAAGGTGAGAGACCTCAGAAAGTTTCACCAGGGTTGGAGTGGAATGCTCCACCTCTTCCATAGGAATTTGGATTCTGTGTATCTGGAGTGGCCTTAGTAATGTCGATTTGAATCAGGTTCTCCTATAAGACTGTGCCTTCTCCTTTAGTACTAGTCCCTAAGTGTTTTTCTAAGTGCATGGGTACATCAGAATCACCTGAAAATCCAGTTCCTGGGTTCCAATTGAGATGTATGGAATCAATCTCCAGGTAGAATTTTGGTGTGCACTGAAGCCTAAGAGCTATTAAATCAGGGACATGGGGCCAGGTATCCCTTCCCAGCATTAGCATTCAGCTGAACAGAGTCCTTACATGGGAGACCCATTGTAATCCATCAAGGTTCCTCGGCACATTGGCCGCTGTTCTTCTGTGAGTCAAGAGCATGTATATTACTAGCCATAAGCCCCCTACTCTAAAAGATGGAACTGTCTGCGATTGCAAGGTTTATGTAGTCTCTTGGGAGGGACTGTGATGGGGAAGTCTTAGCACTGTGGTTGGTGTGCCACCGAGGATTATCTGAAGTAAAAAAGCTGGGGGAGGCATGCAGCAAAGGTCAATGGCCCTTGTGGGCATTGGTTTGTTTTGTTTTTTTACTTCTTTGATCCCCTGTTCCTATTGGACATCTGGCAACAGAGAGGATGATCATTCCAGAAGCATTGACCACCAAGGGAAGGAAGGATGAACACAAATAAACAAACATTGATGACAACTTGAGAAACTCTACGCTATATATTTTTGTGACCAACAAAGTCATCATTTCTCGATAGCTTCTGCTTATGGGAAATGGTGAGTCATGCTATTGCTTTTGCACTTACATAGATAAAAATTATGTAACTATTTTAATGTTACAGGCTTATTTGTCAAATGTAGAAATTCAGTATAAAATGAAGCCTGTCCAATGATGACGGTAATGGAAGTAACCCTGCAGCAAAGCCATTTCGTAGCTAACTACACAGACCTTTTATCTAGATTTCTTGGGTTTGAATTTTAGCTCCAGCACCTACTAGCTTTGTAGATGCTTAATCTACAAAGATGCTTAATCTGTGTCTCAGATATCCTCATGATGATGATGATGAGGAGGAGGGGCATAGAGGCAGATTTCTGCCTCATAAGCTTCTTAGGAAGAGTAAATGATTCAATATTTATAAAGTAAATAGTACCTAGCCGTTACAAATGCTAGGCAAGTATCTCTTCAATAATGTAAATTAGGTTAACATAAGCCTTTGTTTCTATGTGCTAGAGATGCCGTCAACTATTTCACAAGCATCTCATCATTCAACCTTCCCAGCAGTTTATACAAATCAAGTTACATGAAGTTAGTTAAAATCAAATAATTCAGCAGAGAAATCCTCAATTTCTGTATTGACTAATGTAACCAAAAATTTCAGCTTTTATTTTTTGCATTCAGAGTTTTGTCCTTACTTTTCTGGATTATTGTATGATTAGAGTAAGGAAGCAGAAATATAAGGGACAAAGCAGCATGGGAGAGAATAAAATAGTTTTAGCTCCTATCTCTATATTCTCCTTTTAGAGTCATTTGGGCCTTGATATTCTCCTACTTGTTTTAATATGGTTGGGTATATATCAACGCACATATCCACATTTGTGGTCAAGTACTTGGAAGTTAGAAGTATAATTCCACTTGGATTTGTGGGTTTTGTACTGTTATGTTTAATCTCTGCATGAAGTGATTTGACAGATTTGGAACTTCAATATAAAATTGACAATGTCACTGTTCGCCTTTGCTGACAATAGCCAATGGAAGTTAGGATTCTAAGAGAGCAACTGACTGAAGGCCGCGCTTCACAAGCAGTTGCTTCCTAGGCTAGGATCCCTTGAGAAGTCGAGATGCAGCCCCTTAAATAACGATCTGGGAAAAGACTATCTGGACTTCACTCAGAGTAGAACGCATGCTTCCATGGGTGCAGCGCTTGTCCCATGCTCGTCCCTTCTTTATAGTGGGTGGACAACTTGGTTTGCATCTCTCTGAACTTCAAAAGGATCTTTGTAGGCAGAACTGTTACAAAGAGGCCCATGACTGTGAGAACGTTTACTTATGTTACTCTGGCACAATGGAAGTCACTTTGGTTCTTGACTGTGTTCCCGTGACTCATGGGTGTTTTTTCCAATGTGTTTGACCTCTGATCCTTTCCATATTCGCCCGTCTCCATTAACTTAGCTTCCAAACCACAGCTGTGCCTGTTGACCAGGAATGAAGAATGAGAGTCACTGTTTCCATTCAGTCTTCAAAGAAGGTAAAAATAGTTTCCCGTTGCCTCCATATAACCAGATTTTAATGGAGTTTTGGAAATGAAAGTGGTCATTTCTCGTTTGAAAAATATTGTGACACGCTAGAGAATTGGAAAGTTAGAGACATCACCGAGATCAGCTGAACTGTGCATTGTGTGGTAACACTGAGAGTTATCAGAGATACTGCACACAAATCATAATAAACGCCGATAAGCATCAAATGTATTTAATCACCTTAAGAAACAAATCTAATTATCAGGCTGTAAAATATTAAATGTCCAAGTCAACAAAACCTGTAGTGTTAACAAAAGAGGACATTGATTTATGAAAGTTACACATGTTACGGACCTCCAGAGGGCGCTATTGCATTTACACAGAAATTTAATTACATAAGCATCATCTTGAAATTTTAAAAAAATGGGGATTTTTGAGCATGTATAATTTGTTTCTACACAAAATAAAGAAGGAACCAATAACCATGACAATAATCTGACCTCCAAACTATTAACTGGGGTTTATCTCATTTAACAAACTTTTATTATTAACCTAAAGATCAGCTACCTAATAAAAGAACGTCAAAAACAAGAACTGTTTCCAAATGTTATTCACAGTAAATTTTATTTGAACTTTACATTAGTCATAGACATTAAATTGATTGTAGGTTCAAGCATACTGAGATTTAAAATCCTTTAAATATTTTTTCAGCATCGGGAAATAAAATCACAACATGAAATCAAGTTTTTTTTTTTAAAAAAAAAACTACAGATTTTGAAAACAAAAAATTGCATAAACAAAATGACTTTACACTTTTGTATTGAATATTTCACGTTTATTCTTTTTGTCTAGGTGATATCACTTTGGTGGTTACTGAGCCAGTGGCAATGGTGACCAAACTGCAAGCTGGTTCTTTGCGTAATTTCAAAGTCGTGTGACGTCAATGGGAGAGATGTTGAAAGATCTTTAGATCATGTGACATGTCTGGAAACTCATACCCTGCGAGGGAATGTTTAGATACTGGTTTGAAATAATATGACTTTTAAGAGAAGAAATGATTAAAATAGACTCACATTATTTCTTATGAAATCACCAACAGATTTGTTTGATTTGGGCTGTGACAGCTATTACGAATTCTTGTCACAGCTCCAGAATTGTTTGAATCAGAATGGTATTTTTAGAATCATTAATTGCTTCTAGATTTTCATATGAAAATGCCCTAGAAATAGGATAAAGAAGAAGAAAAAGGCTGTGTTGCTTCATAATGTTAATTTCCGTATTTGCAACTTCTATAACTTAAAATCATCCCAGTGTTTCATTCCAGAAACTGTGAATGAATTTCCTCTGAGTTATAAAAACGGACTAACCCTCCACTCTTGATAATATTAATAAAACGCATTATATAACAAAGGCATTAAAACAGAAAGTGATTAAATGTAAAATGCATCTCCAGATTTGTAGCATTTCTTGTTTTGAAGTGCAGAATAACTGATGAGCCATACTTACATTGAAATGGTTTAAGTTCCAGGTCAGGAAGTTAAGCAACATGTTCACTCAAATGTGAGAATCCTGCTAGAGAACATGGAGACTGTGTGTACCTCCCAGAGAGGAGGCATATGTCACTCCTTAGTGAAGCAAAAGCTAGGGTAGAAGCCATTTCCTTCCCTTTGCTTGGAGGGAGGAGGGTATTACTATTCTCTGTGGCTATATGAGAACAAAGAAACCAGGACAGGAGCAAAACAATGGTATTGGCATGGACCCGGACAGACCTATCATGTCTTTAGTTTGAGCTAATCTGGATGACATGGGGGAAAGAGACCTTAACTTAAAGAAGGTAAATAGAATTTTCTTCAAGACTTAGAACCTTCAAGTCTGAAATGTTTTCACTAGTACCTATCAGTCATTTGGTAAATGGAATCTTGAGGTCGTGGAAGCTGTAGCAAGCGTTTGAGCACTTGCTCCAGAGGGAGACTAGGAGCAAGGTCGCTGTTGCATGACAGAGGCCATGGCTAAGCACTCACACGAACTATTGGTCATTTCATAGTTAAAAAGTGCATATGCCATTTTCTTTTGGAAATAATGGTACCTTATTGTGGACACCTCCACAAAGGTTAGAAATTGCCGGTCAGGCATAGTATCTTGTGATTTGAGACTGAAAATAACAGCCAAGAATGAAATAGCAGGATTTTTAAAAGTATTCATAACTTTGGAAAATTTACACAGGCCTCAACTTCTGCACCGCTTATTTAGAAGGATGTATGGCCACATTTTTCACTTATTCTAAATGTAGAATATTTGAATATTTGAAAATTCACATATTTGAAAGACCTTTGGAAGGATAAAGGGTATGACAGCCTGAACAGAGTTTGTGTTTCTACCTCAGATGAGATCTTGGTTCTCTTATCTTCGAATCACTCTTTTCACAGGCAAAGACAAATTAAGACTTTGAAATCTAGTTATTTCCATATATACGCTGAGGTTTCTTGAAGGATACCTTGTTCGTATCTCCTCCTTAGGCTGAACATGACAGATGAGGTTCAGTAGTTTTCACCTCTGCTCCATGGAAGCATCTTGAGTGGGCTGCCAGAAGAAGCTGGAAGACTCACTGTGTATTGAAAACAAGTCACTGAATGCGTAGTCTGCCAGACATCCTGAATGCTTTTGACAGTGTGATTGATAATGTCTCAGATAAGAAACTTTGTCCAAACCTCCAAATCAGTGACCAGTGTGTCATTTTGGGTTATTCTGTGGATTCTTCTGAAATGTAACAGGGAGAGACAGAATACAAATAATAGTGGGGTATTTTTTCTCTTTTTAAATCCACATTATTCTGAAACCAATTAAGTTATCTCCATCTGGAATAGGATCGGTTCAAGAAACAAGGCTTCGATTGACACCATGAAGTGGACTCGTGTGTTTAGCCTGTTTGTTGCTTTGGAGAAAATACAAGAAATTACCAAGACCCTCTACAGCGATACCAGAGAAATGAGTGCATATTCACTTAATATGAGCCCAAATGCTAGCCATTTAAAGAGGACATTATGGTATGAAAGATAGAGGGCCCCGTGAGAGGAAGCTGACTGACATGAGCCTCAATGTCCATGTTCAAGCTGACTCTGCACACTATAGAATGGAGACCGACTTCCTGCTTCTATGAGTTCATCTCAAATCCATCTGCTCACCTGAGCCTGGAGTCACTCTAAATATCCTCCGCATCTCCATTTAGGTCTTTAGTGCTCAGATTTTGGCCTAAGAGTGTGCATTCTAAAACACGTCTCTTTGACTCTAAAGAAACAGCAAATGTTACGGTTACATGGAGTAATCACAGTATTCAAGGGTTTTTTTTTTTTTTTCCAAAAGACTAAGTAGTTCATGCTAGGCGTGCTATTATGTTTGAAATCGCAGCATTCAGGTTCTTAGGGGAAGAGAAATGACATGAGTTTGAGTCTAGTCTGAACCATAGAGCAAGACTGTCTCAATTTTTAAAAATGATAATAAAAACCAAAAGTGACTAAGGATTTACAAATTTTCCACAGGACACCTTCAACATTTTTATAACATACCTAAGACTTTTGTGATTCTCATATGCATATTAGGTAAAAATTTTTCAAGTTCTGTTTTCGGTTTTACCCATACTTAACTGCTTTCCCAACTGGACTTGCAGTGGCATCAGCTGAGGAGTTTTACATATCACTTACTCCTCTAGTTTAAATATTAAGGTACTATGTTATTAAGCTAAGAATATAATAGATTGATTTTATGTTTTAGCAAAGCAAATCCCTCCATTTTGGCATGCTGCTTTTATTGAGAGAAATCCATACTAAACAATGATTTTAAATGTTCATAAAAGCTGCTAGCAGAAAATGTCCCTGTCTTTTCTGCTGTATCCAGGGTCTATAAATCTGAACCTACATCTCTATATACATAGATTTATGCAATTGGTAAAAATCTCACAATCATATTTTAAATCCTATCCATTTGTGGGGCTTAGCGTATTCAACTAATTCAGAGAGGCAGGGGTGTAGTAATTTCGCTGGTCCTTTACTCAAGACTGTATCCACAGGGAAATCCCACAACAGATCATCAGCCTGTAAACATTAGTGGTCACCATACATCCTCAGTTCAGCAAGGGAAGAGTTCCTGACTCTGCCTGTTCCTTTGTTTTTGGTAGAAAGACCCTACTTTAATTTTATTGTTTTGTTTTGCTTTTTGGTTGAGTTTTTTTCAAGCAATTCATAGTTCTAATAAGATGAATAGCACAGATTTGTATCTTTTCATATAAAGGAAACCATTAACTCTGTAAACATTCTTTTCTAAGGATCTTAGCACCTGAGATATCAAACTTGGCATGAGGACAGGTGAGAGACAGCAATCTGATGGAGTGAAGGACAGAAGGCTAGGCAACCCACTGACTGTCTGCAGTTTGCCAGTGTTCTCTGAATTCAGTTCTAAAATGACTAACGGAATCAGTTATTTAAACTTTCATTTAAAATGGAACTATAGCAGCTTTGTTTGTCATAACCAGAACCTGGAAACAACCTAAATGCCCCTTGACTGAAGAATGGATAAAGAAAATGTGGTACATTTATACAATGGAGGACTACACAGCAGAAAAAATAACAACACCTTAAAATTTGCAGGAAAATGGATGCAGCTAGAAAACATTATTTTGAGTGAGGTAACCCAGATACAAAAAGACAATTATTACACATACTCACTCATAGGTGGTTTTTAAACATAAAGCAAAGACAACCAGCCTACATACCACAATCCCAGAGAACTTAGACAACAATGGAGACACTAAGAGAGACTTACATGGATATAATCTACACGGGAAGTAGAAAGTAGAAAATGACAAACTCTCCTGAAAAAAATGGGAGCCTGGGGACCTTGGGGGAGGACTGAAGGGGGAAGGGAGAGGTAGGCAGGGGAGCAGAGAAAAATGTAGAGCTCAATAGAAATCAATAAAAATAAATAAATAAACACCTACCACAAAAAAAGAAAAAGAAAAAAGAACTATACTGGGACTTGTTCAAAATCAAATGAGTCCCATGGTCAATCACTGGCTAAACCAATGCATGTTTAAAATCAGAGGACATGAATCAAATACCATTTGTACAACATAAAACCGATTCTATGTTCAACTCCATTGTCACACCATTATCTCACATTCTTCATCATTCAAAATGAAATGAAAGTATTCAGAAGTGATCGATGTGACTCAAAATCTGTTAGAGTTAGCGTACTCCCTTCCACATGGCCTTGGCACAGTCTCCCATCATGCTTAGAGGGTTTGCATTGGAGGCAGACTTTTATCTCTTTTTATGAGTTATCTCTTTTTATGAGTCCTCCACTACTGAGTGTCCTACTTTGCCATGCTCAACCTCACCAGCAAGGATGACGCAACACTGGACTCTTCTAACTGCGATTTATTCAGGACCTTTGAACAATCTTCTCACCCTCTCGCCCCGGGGCAAAGCCAGCCTACAGCTTAAATAACCTCTGGGTAGCCAACCCCAGCAAGCCACGTGGGAAATGCAGATAGGTCCAGAAACGCAAAAGCAAGCCAGATCCTTAGTGTTAGCCATATATGGAGTTGTTCACAGCTGAGAGCACTCACTGTTGGGAAGGTGGAAGGCGGAAACCAGCACCACCTTTAAGGTGTGGCATCACGCAGCTCTCTACACTACTTGATAGATCTCTACTCAGAACCTGGAATAAAATGCAGTTTCTTCTAAGATGAAATAGCTATGCATTCTTTGTCTACAGGTTCACTAAGCCACCTATTCACTATTACCCAATACATGCTTTAAAAGCACTAACATTTCTGTTCTCCAAGATCATAGCACTTTATAGGAATATAGACTCCAGTTATTCCCAAAAGAGACCCTTGGAATAAGCAAGTGCATATCTGTGCAACTGCCATTACATTAAAGCCCTACTCCCGAACTGAACCTGGTGGTTCCAGTCATAATGACATGTTGTGTTAAAGTATTTGGGATTCACAAGTTCCAAGTCAATATAACCACCCAAATAATTTAGTCACTGAGAAGTGAATTTTCCCATTCCCATGGATTACTCTTCTAGCACCATGCAGAAAAGGAAAATGAGATCAAGATGCAAAACTTTCTCATGAGCATAGCCAGGACAGAGAAGGAAAAAGTGGAATTGTACACAGAGTTCTATATTGACGCCTCTGCTATTCTACTTTGCCTGTAAAATAAAATCCATTCTCTATTTGAAATCACATGGTACAACAATTCAGTTTATAGGAAAAACAGAAATAAGGGAGATGATTAACTCAGAACAACATAGTGATTAAGTCAGAATGTAGATTCCAGTTTTCTCAGTCTTAAATTCTTTGCATGTTGGCTTGCTACACAATGACCATGCTCATGACATCACTAAAATGTCTGTTTCATGCCTTTCTTAATCCTCAATCACAAATTAATAAAGCTAGATGTTGTTGTTAGTAACAATCATACAATGTTTTTGGAAAATTCCGAACTCTTTTACCTTACCCAGGTCATCCCTGCCCCTGCCTCCATCATTCTTGCAGCTCACATTCTCTTCCAATGGCTTTTCTTCCATCAGAATCAGAGGTTTTGGTTGTCCAAATTCACTTGTCATTTTTATCTTTCTTGAAGTCCTTAAAACTAGGCACCACACTATTTTTCCCTTTGTCATTTTCTCCTGTTTCTGTATTTCCTCCTTCATGATGTAGTATGTTGACTTTCATGGTTTTCAAATATATGATTTTAAAGAAAAACTATAATGCCCACTTTCTTACTCTAATTTTCAACTATAAACCAACCTCTTCTTCCCAATATTTTCAGTTAAATGTCTCAATTTCTGTTTTTCCACAACCACCTATTGGGACCGTAGGGTCCATAGACACACATGACCACTGTG